>NC_084618.1:2518971-2562999 GCF_033978795.1 Nerophis ophidion | reverse complement strand
CACTAATACACCCCCATACCATCACACATGCTGACTACAACACTTTCACCCTACAACAATCACTAATACACCCCCATACCATCACACATGCTGCCTAGAACACTTTCACCCTACAACAATCACTAATACACCCCCATACCATCACACATGCTGCCTAGAACACTTTCACCCTACAACAATCACTAATACACCCCATACCATCACACATGCTGACTAGCAACACTTTCACCCTACAACAATCACTAATACACCCCCATACCATCACACATGCTGACTACAACACTTTCACCCTACAACAATCACTAATACACCCCCATACCATCACACATGCTGACTACAACACTTTCACCCTACAACAATCACTAATACACCCCCATACCATCACACATGCTGCCTACAACACTTTCACCCTACAACAATCACTAATACACCCCCATACCATCACACATGCTGACTACAACACTTTCACCCTACAACAATCACTAATACACCCCCATACCATCACACATGCTGACTACAACACTTTCACCCTACAACAATCACTAATACACCCCCATACCATCACACATGCTGACTAGAACACTTTCACCCTACAACAATCACTAATACACCCCCATACCATCACACATGCTGACTACAACACTTTCACCCTACAACAATCACTAATACACCCCCATACCATCACACATGCTGACTACAACACTTTCACCCTACAACAATCACTAATACACCCCCATACCATCACACATGCTGACTACAACACTTTCACCCTACAACAATCACTAATACACCCCCATACCATCACACATGCTGACTACAACACTTTCACCCTACAACAATCACTAATACACCCCCATACCATCACACATGCTGCCTAGAACACTTTCACCCTACAACAATCACTAATACACCCCCATACCATCACACATGCTGACTACAACACTTTCACCCTACAACAATCACTAATACACCCCCATACCATCACACATGCTGACTACAACACTTTCACCCTACAACAATCACTAATACACCCCCATACCATCACACATGCTGACTACAACACTTTCACCCTACAACAATCACTAATACACCCCCATACCATCACACATGCTGACTACAACACTTTCACCCTACAACAATCACTAATACACCCCCATACCATCACACATGCTGACTACAACACTTTCACCCTACAACAATCACTAATACACCCCCATACCATCACACATGCTGCCTAGAACACTTTCACCCTACAACAATCACTAATACACCCCCATACCATCACACATGCTGACTACAACACTTTCACCCTACAACAATCACTAATACACCCCCATACCATCACACATGCTGACTACAACACTTTCACCCTACAACAATCACTAATACACCCCCATACCATCACACATGCTGACTACAACACTTTCACCCTACAACAATCACTAATACACCCCCATACCATCACACATGCTGCCTAGAACACTTTCACCCTACAACAATCACTAATACACCCCCATACCATCACACATGCTGACTACAACACTTTCACCCTACAACAATCACTAATACACCCCCATACCATCACACATGCTGCCTAGAACACTTTCACCCTACAACAATCACTAATACACCCCCATACCATCACACATGCTGACTACAACACTTTCACCCTACAACAATCACTAATACACCCCCATACCATCACACATGCTGACTACAACACTTTCACCCTACAACAATCACTAATACACCCCCATACCATCACACATGCTGACTACAACACTTTCACCCTACAACAATCACTAATACACCCCCCATACCATCACACATGCTGCCTAGAACACTTTCACCCTACAACAATCACTAATACACCCCCATACCATCACACATGCTGACTACAACACTTTCACCCTACAACAATCACTAATACACCCCCATACCATCACACATGCTGCCTAGAACACTTTCACCCTACAACAATCACTAATACACCCCCATACCATCACACATGCTGACTACAACACTTTCACCCTACAACAATCACTAATACACCCCCATACCATCACACATGCTGACTACAACACTTTCACCCTACAACAATCACTAATACACCCCCATACCATCACACATGCTGACTACAACACTTTCACCCTACAACAATCACTAATACACCCCCATACCATCACACATGCTGACTACAACACTTTCACCCTACAACAATCACTAATACACCCCCATACCATCACACATGCTGCCTAGAACACTTTCACCCTACAACAATCACTAATACACCCCCATACCATCACACATGCTGACTACAACACTTTCACCCTACAACAATCACTAATACACCCCCATACCATCACACATGCTGACTACAACACTTTCACCCTACAACAATCACTAATACACCCCCATACCATCACACATGCTGACTACAACACTTTCACCCTACAACAATCACTAATACACCCCCATACCATCACACATGCTGCCTAGAACACTTTCACCCTACAACAATCACTAATACACCCCCATACCATCACACATGCTGCCTAGAACACTTTCACCCTACAACAATCACTAATACACCCCCATACCATCACACATGCTGACTACAACACTTTCACCCTACAACAATCACTAATACACCCCCATACCATCACACATGCTGACTACAACACTTTCACCCTACAACAATCACTAATACACCCCCATACCATCACACATGCTGACTACAACACTTTCACCCTACAACAATCACTAATACACCCCCATACCATCACACATGCTGCCTAGAACACTTTCACCCTACAACAATCACTAATACACCCCCATACCATCACACATGCTGACTACAACACTTTCACCCTACAACAATCACTAATACACCCCCATACCATCACACATGCTGCCTAGAACACTTTCACCCTACAACAATCACTAATACACCCCCATACCATCACACATGCTGACTACAACACTTTCACCCTACAACAATCACTAATACACCCCCATACCATCACACATGCTGACTACAACACTTTCACCCTACAACAATCACTAATACACCCCCATACCATCACACATGCTGACTACAACACTTTCACCCTACAACAATCACTAATACACCCCCATACCATCACACATGCTGACTACAACACTTTCACCCTACAACAATCACTAATACACCCCCATACCATCACACATGCTGACTACAACACTTTCACCCTACAACAATCACTAATACACCCCCATACCATCACACATGCTGCCTAGAACACGTTCACCCTACAACAATCACTAATACACCCCCATACCATCACACATGCTGCCTAGAACACTTTCACCCTACAACAATCACTAATACACCCCCATACCATCACACATGCTGCCTAGAACACGTTCACCCTACAACAATCACTAATACACCCCCATACCATCACACATGCTGACTACCACACTTTCACCCTACAACAATCACTAATACACCCCCATACCATCACACATGCTGCCTAGAACACTTTCACCCTACAACAATCACTAATACACCCCCATACCATCACACATGCTGACTACCACACTTTCACCCTACAACAATCACTAATACACCCCCATACCATCACACATGCTGACTACAACACTTTCACCCTACAACAATCACTAATACACCCCCATACCATCACACATGCTGACTACAACACTTTCACCCTACAACAATCACTAATACACCCCCATACCATCACACATGCTGACTACAACACTTTCGCCCTACAACAATCACTAATACACCCCCATACCATCACACATGCTGCCTAGAACACTTTCACCCTACAACAATCACTAATACACCCCCATACCATCACACATGCTGACTACAACACTTTCACCCTACAACAATCACTAATACACCCCCATACCATCACACATGCTGACTACAACACTTTCACCCTACAACAATCACTAATACACCCCCATACCATCACACATGCTGACTACAACACTTTCACCCTACAACAATCACTAATACACCCCCATACCATCACACATGCTGCCTAGAACACTTTCACCCTACAACAATCACTAATACACCCCCATACCATCACACATGCTGCCTAGAACACGTTCACCCTACAACAATCACTAATACACCCCCATACCATCACACATGCTGACTACCACACTTTCACCCTACAACAATCACTAATACACCCCCATACCATCACACATGCTGACTACAACACTTTCACCCTACAACAATCACTAATACACCCCCATACCATCACACATGCTGCCTAGAACACTTTCACCCTACAACAATCACTAATACACCCCCATACCATCACACATGCTGACTACAACACTTTCACCCTACAACAATCACTAATACACCCCCATACCATCACACATGCTGACTACAACACTTTCACCCTACAACAATCACTAATACACCCCCATACCATCACACATGCTGACTACAACACTTTCGCCCTACAACAATCACTAATACACCCCCATACCATCACACATGCTGACTACAACACTTTCGCCCTACAACAATCACTAATACACCCCCATACCATCACACATGCTGCCTAGAACACTTTCACCCTACAACAATCACTAATACACCCCCATACCATCACACATGCTGACTACAACACTTTCACCCTACAACAATCACTAATACACCCCCATACCATCACACATGCTGACTACAACACTTTCACCCTACAACAATCACTAATACACCCCCATACCATCACACATGCTGACTACCACACTTTCACCCTACAACAATCACTAATACACCCCCATACCATCACACATGCTGCCTAGAACACTTTCACCCTACAACAATCACTAATACACCCCCATACCATCACACATGCTGACTACAACACTTTCACCCTACAACAATCACTAATACACCCCCATACCATCACACATGCTGACTACAACACTTTCACCCTACAACAATCACTAATACACCCCCATACCATCACACATGCTGCCTAGAACACTTTCACCCTACAACAATCACTTATACACCCCCATACCATCACACATGCTGCCTAGAACACTTTCACCCTACAACAATCACTAATACACCCCCATACCATCACACATGCTGCCTAGAACACTTTCACCCTACAACAATCACTAATACACCCCCATACCATCACACATGCTGCCTAGAACACGTTCACCCTACAACAATCACTAATACACCCCCATACCATCACACATGCTGACTACCACACTTTCACCCTACAACAATCACTAATACACCCCCATACCATCACACATGCTGCCTAGAACACTTTCACCCTACAACAATCACTAATACACCCCCATACCATCACACATGCTGACTACAACACTTTCACCCTACAACAATCACTAATACACCCCCATACCATCACACATGCTGACTACAACACTTTCACCCTACAACAATCACTAATACACCCCCATACCATCACACATGCTGCCTAGAACACTTTCACCCTACAACAATCACTAATACACCCCCATACCATCACACATGCTGCCTAGAACACTTTCACCCTACAACAATCACTAATACACCCCCATACCATCACACATGCTGCCTAGAACACGTTCACCCTACAACAATCACTAATACACCCCCATACCATCACACATGCTGACTACCACACTTTCACCCTACAACAATCACTAATACACCCCCATACCATCACACATGCTGCCTAGAACACTTTCACCCTACAACAATCACTAATACACCCCCATACCATCACACATGCTGACTACAACACTTTCACCCTACAACAATCACTAATACACCCCCATACCATCACACATGCTGACTACAACACTTTCACCCTACAACAATCACTAATACACCCCCATACCATCACACATGCTGACTACAACACTTTCACCCTACAACAATCACTAATACACCCCCATACCATCACACATGCTGCCTAGAACACGTTCACCCTACAACAATCACTAATACACCCCCATACCATCACACATGCTGACTACCACACTTTCACCCTACAACAATCACTAATACACCCCCATACCATCACACATGCTGCCTAGAACACTTTCACCCTACAACAATCACTAATACACCCCCATACCATCACACATGCTGCCTAGAACACTTTCACCCTAGAACAGTCCCCGTGGTTCTTTTCCACTTTGGTCCACAGTTTCCAAAAACAATTTGAAATGTGGACTCGTCAGACCACAGAACACTTTTCCACTTTGCATCAGTCCATCTTGGATGAGCTCGGGCCCAACAAAACCGGCGGCATTTCTGGTTGTTGTTGATAAATGGCTTTGGCTTTGCATAGTAGAGTTTTAACTTGCACTTACAGATGTAGAAACCAACTGTAGTTACCGACAGTGGTTTTCTGAAGTGTTCCTGAGCCCATGTGGTGATATCCTTTACACACTGATGTGGCTTTTTGATGCCTGAGGGGTGGAAGGTGGGTAATATAATGGCTTACGTGCAGTGATTTCTCCACAATCTCGCAACCTTTTAATGATATTACGGAGCGTAGATGGTGAAATCCCTTTTAATTTCTTGTTGAGAAATGTTGTTCTTAAACAATTTGCTCAGGCATTTGTTGACAAAGTGGTGTACCTCGCCCCGTCCTTGTTTGTGAACGAGTGAGCATTTCATGGAAGCTGCTTTTATAGCCAATCATGGCACCCACCTGTTCCCAATTAGCCTGTACACCTGTGGGATGTTCCAAATAAGTCTTTGATGAGCTTTCCTCAACTTTCTCACTCTTTTTTGCCACTTGTGCCAACTTTTTTGAAACATGTTGCAGGCATCACATTCCAAATGAGCTAATATTTAGCAAAACATACCAAAGTTTCTCGGTGTGAACATGAAATATGCTGTGTTTCTGACAACTTCACTGCTTGTGGGTTTTATATATATTATATATGCATGCATGTCAGTGTTTCCCACGCAGTATTTGTTAGTTAAGGTGTTGTCTCCTCAGGGGGAAGTGGGCCGTCGCCCGGGACGGTGCGGGGTGGGTGTATGGAACAGTGTCATTTGTAATTTGGCCTGTCATCACTGTCACGTCTCCATCTCATCGCTTGCCTGGGGGGCCAATAGACTACAGACTGTGGTGAAGTAGGCCGGCTTCGTCGCATGAAGAAACCTACAATTTTTGTTTGTTTTTTCCGGTCCGAATGGCAATATGCAATATATATCTCGATATTTTTTTTTGTAAAGTAAACACAGAACAGTCCTACTTGCCTGAGATACTAAGTATGTCATTATTTTGACTTCGTAAATATTTACTTACGAAGACAAAATAATGACTAAGTCAAACTAATGACTTACTGTAAGTAAGCGTTTGCAATAAGCATTTGAAAAAAAGATTTAAAAGTGGGGCCACATGCTGACATATGCTCGACTCATCATGCATCATTTATTACAGCATTTAGGAAACCTGTAGTTCAGGGGCGCTCACACTTTTTCTGCAGGCGAGCTACTTTTCAATTGACCAAGTCGAGGAGATCTACCTCATTCCTATTTATAATTTATATTTATTTATTTATGAAAGAGACATTTTTGTTAACAAGTTAATGGTGTTTAATGATAATACAAGCATGTTTAACACACATAGATTCCTTTCTTTCATGAAGACAAGAATATAAGTTGGTGTATTACCTGATTCTGATGACTTGCATTGATTGGAATTAGACAGTAATGATGATAACGCCCACATTTTCAAATGGAGGAAAAAAAAAAGTCCTCCTTGCTGTCCAATACCACATGAAAGTGGTTGGATTTGGCATCTCATTTGTCCAACTTGCATACTCCTTTTTAAACACTTTGTTATGAGAGTAGCATATGTGTGTGGCCCTTTAATGTCTGGCAGCAGGTGAGTGTGCGGGTGGGCAAGCAAGTGAGAAAGCGGTCGCTGAAATACATTGGCATCAAACTCCGTAGCTTGCTAGCTTGTGCACGCTAGCTTTCTGAGACTCTTATTTTGTTAGCACAGGCAGGAGGAAGCAGGTCTTTTATGGTGAAGACAGGAACTGTGCAGTCGGTCTTTAGAGTTTTGACAGTAGGTACGGAGTCTCTAGAAATAAAATGTGTTTCTCTGCGTCCGCCCTGTTAGTGATTTTTGTCTTAAATATGAGCTCGCAGCAGCCAGCGTCATCTCACAAGATCCTCGGGTGCCGAGAATGTCAAACAACTGACGAAAGTGAAGTCTTGGTATGATTGATGATTGCTCATTTTTATGTCGGTTTTGTAATGCCTGGCTTGAGATTGACTGACACACCCTCCGAGATCGACGTAATGCCCACCCCTGCTGTAGTTGATTGTTATATTTTTGCCAACATGTGACAGCAGGGACCCTGCCTTTCAAAACTAGGCTGCTACATTACTAATGATTCATGTAACTATTTGCTGAAAAAAATAGTACAATAGCAATAGGAGAGACTATCCATCCCTGAACACCATGGAGTTCATGTTTGGTTACATGCTCTGTGTGTAACCAATCAGTTGGTTGTGTGGGTGGGACAATGCTGGGTGCTGCAGAGACATACTGACAGAGGCAGGGGCAGTATGAAGTGTAGCAGCTTGTTAAGACTTTACTTTAGCCCCAAATGATAATATAAATACATTTAATAAAGTCAAATACAAATAAGGCAACAAGAGAAGTATCCTACACTTCTCTTTTGTAAAGTGAATGTGAACAGCCGATATGGGCATCTACATCTACATCTACATTTACATCTACATCTACATCTACATCTACATTTACATCTACATCTACATCTACATCTACATCCTGCTATATGATTTGCCTGAGAAGCTGGACAGGACAAAAACAGTTTAGGCAGTGGCTCTTTGTTGTTAAGGCGGGAAACCCTGCACGTGTATATGTGTGTGTATGTTTGTGTATATTTGTATGTATGTGTGTGTATGTACATATTTATGTATGTGTATGTGCATATATATATATCAATGTGTGTATGTATATGTATAAACATAAATATATATATATATATACACAGTGTTTATATATATGATATACGTATAATATACACACATAAATATATATAAAGTATGTGAATATATATAATATATATAATATACACATACATATACAATATACATCCATCCATCCATCCATTTTCTACCGCTTATTCCCTTTCGGGGTCGCGGGGGGCGCTGGCACCTATCTCAGCTACAATCGGGCGGAAGACGGGGTACACCCTGGACACATGTGTATATATATATCTATATATATATCTATATATATAGATATATATATAAGAAAATGTCTGTTACCCTCGCACTTTTTTCTCTTTGTTACTTCTTCCTTCTTCCTGTCCTCCTTTTGTATCCTCTTCCCCTTCACCGCCGCAGTGTCCTTGAAAACACAACTGTGACCTTGTCGCTGAGCGCGGCAGAGAGCATCACACACACACACACACACACACACACACACACACACACACACACACACACACACACACTCACCAAGCCCGACAAAGTCTTTCCTATAGTGTATACATAATTCATCATCATTAAAGTCTGCTGCATATAATGATACATGCACATATTGATACATGCACATATTGATACATGCACATATTGATACATGCACACATTGATACATGCACACATTGATACATGCACATATTGATACATGCACATATTGATACATGCACATATTGATACATGCACATATTGATACATGCACATATTGATACATGCACATATTGACACATGCATATAATGATACATGCACATAATGATACATGCACATATTGATACATGCACACATTGATACATGCACATATTGATACATGCACATATTGATACATGCACACATTGATACATGCACACATTGATACATGCACATATTGATACATGCACATATTGATACATGCATATATTGATACATGCACATATTGACACATGCACATATTGATACATGCACATATTGATACATGCATATAATGATACATGCACATATTGATACATGCATATAATGATACATGCACATATTGATACATGCATATAATGATACATGCACATATTGATACATGCATATAATGATACATGCACATATTGATACATGCACATATTGACACATGCATATAATGATACATGCATATAATGATACATGCATATAATGATACATGCACATAATGACACATGCATATAATGATACATGCATATAATGACACATGCATATAATGACACATACACATATTGATACATGCATATAATGATACATGCATATAATGATACATGCATATAATGATACATGCACATAATGACACATACACATATTGATACATGCATATAATGACACATACACATATTGATACATGCACATATTGATACATGCATATAATGATACATGCACATAATGACACATGCACATAATGACACATACACATATTGATACATGCATATAATGATACATGCATATAATGATACATGCACATAATGACACATACACATATTGATACATGCATATAATGATACATGCATATAATGATACATGCATATAATGATACATGCACATAATGACACATGCATATAATGATACATGCATATAATGACACATGCATATAATGACACATACACATATTGATACATGCATATAATGATACATGCACATAATGACACATACACATATTGATACATGCATATAATGATACATGCATATAATGATACATGCACATAATGACACATACACATATTGACACATGCATATAATGATACATGCATATAATGATACATGCATATAATGATACATGCACATAATGACACATACACATATTGATACATGCATATAATGATACATGCACATATTGATACATGCACATATTGATACATGCACATATTGACACATGCATATAATGATACATGCATATAATGATACATGCACATATTGATACATGCATATAATGATACATGCACATATTGACACATACACATATTGATACATGCACATATTGATACATGCATATAATGATACATGCACATATTGATACATGCATATAATGATACATGCACATATTGACACATACACATATTGATACATGCACATATTGATACATGCATATAATGATACATGCACATATTGATACATGCATATAATGATACATGCACATATACATACATGCATATAATGATACATGCACATATACATACATGCATATAATGACACATGCATATAATGATACATGCACATATTGATACATGCATATAATGATACATGCACATATTGACACATACACATATTGATACATGCATATAATGATACATGCATATAATGATACATGCACATATTGACACATACACATATTGATACATGCATATAATGATACATGCATATAATGATACATGCACATATTGACACATACACATATTGATACATGCATATAATGATACATGCACATATTGATACATGTACATAATGATCCAAACCTGCAAGTGATCACTACTTTAACCACATGTAACCACAATAACAACAAAGTCACTCCAAAAAGAGCACTAAAGTAAGACTAAAAGTATTGTTCCTCCACAGTGGAACATTAATATTAATAGTGCAAATGAACAATAAATCAATCAATCAATACTGTAAATTCAAGGTGTTCAAAGTGTGGCCTTTTGTTGTATGCGGCTCATTTTTTAACGCCACATTCTAAAAATATTATTAGTGGAAAAAAACACTAAAAAGTCGAGCGAACAGATTAAATATAATGAGAAAATGTTGCACTGTTAACTCTAATAACTCATGTAATATAAAACTGTCATTGCTCCAAATATAATAATGAATCAAAGTTCATCTTGGGACAAACAATTGCGCTATTTAAAGCTCCAAATAATTCACATAAAATATTCAGTCAAATAAACATTTTTCCATTGTAAAATATCGCATATTTAGCTTATTTGTGTTTTTGCCATAAAAAAAAAAAACAGTGGGTTGTCTTTTACAGAAAGGGTATGTAACTTAAAATGTTATATACCCTTTCTGTAAAACATGTACATTTATATGGAGAGATTTTAATATATCACTTATTACTTACTTAAGATTTTTATGACTGAGACATAAAATAATGTGTATATATACATATATATTAATACATATATATGTATATACGTGTGTGTGTATGTATATATATATGTATGTATATATAAAGATAGATAGATATATATAGTATATACGTATATGTGTATGTATATATATGTTTGTATACATATATGTATAAAAACGCGTTTATATACGTATATGAATACATATGTTTAATGTTTAACATGTATATAAATACACATATGTATATAAACATATATGCAACTTATATATAAATAAACATATATGTCCATACATATATACACACACTTGTGTTTAAATACATATATGCATATAAACAAACATATTTACAAATCTATATGTAAATATTTATATATGTTAGTCTACATATATGTGTATAAACATATATGTGTGTGTGTATATATGTATATATATGTTTATATGTATATATTTATATATGTATATATATATATATATATATGTGTATATGAATATATATATAAGTGTGTACATGTAATTTCAGCGTTCTTTAGAAAAAAAATGTTGTGTACTTTAATGGCAGTTGTTTGTTGGAAAAATATGTTTTAGGAACCTCCCCCAACTGTGTTCAACCAATCAGCGGTCAACAACACAGCCTGCCCCCTCTGAAGTTCCTGGAACTATTCACAAGGCCCAACTCGCTACCAGGAACTAAAGATAAAATCGGGTATATTTTGGTGGAAACACAGGGGGAACTTTATCTGGTTCCTGAAGTCATCAGCTGCTCCATGATTGACAGAATTCTTAACGAGGTGATTTGTAGCAACGTTACGGATGGCAACGTCCCATTGTCACTTTTTTCCTGCCTGCACCTTTTCAAACATTGATGAGGGTTGATTGTTGCCTGAGTAAGACGAGCCCGTAAAGTCCTCTGATGGCGTCCTCTTCAGCCATTCTCTTGCTGTCCCACCTCCTTTTCCCTGACGCGGACACGATGCTGATACTCACCACACCGTGTGGCAGCAGGCCTGCAAAGAATCATCCCAAAAACAAAAGCTCCCGTTGCCATGGCGACCATTCCCAAGGGGAAAAGTTGAATATCTCAGCGACCCCCTTTTTGTCTGCCCCCCCCCCCCCCCCCCCCCTTGCAGTTTGATGCTTCCTTTTGTCTCCCACACACACTCACTTGACTCTTTTAGCCACGTTAGCTCATTGCTAAGTCGGTTTTTCTTACTTGAATCAGTAGTTTTGGTCATGTTTGCTCGCGTCATTTACCACTAATAGTACATTTCAGTATTTCCTCTTGACCCATGCATTGATGGATTGTTTGAAAGGTGTATTAGTAGATTGTACAGTACAGTACAGTACATATTCCGTACAAAGTGGTCAATTGTACGGAATATGTACGTATGTTTTAACCTACAAAAAGCATGGATTTTGATACTCAAAGAACATCAAAGTTTTGTTCTTGCTTGCTAGCGTCGTTTATTGAACAGGCGTCAGCCGGCAGTCCACAACATATCTTGTATTATGTGTGACTGCCATCTGCTGCTCACACTTTGCCTCGCGGTCAGCATTATTACGTACATATGTACGTATGTTTTAACCTACAAAAAGCATGGATTTTGATACTCAAAGAACATCAAAGTTTTGTTCTTGCTTGCTAGCGTCGTTTATTGAACAGGCGTCAGCCGGCAGTCCACAACGTATCTTGTATTATGTGTGACTGCCATCTGCTGCTCACACTTTGCCTTGCGGTCAGCATTATTACGTACATCGGACACACCGAGTTATACGGCGCACTGTCCATTTTTTAGAAAATGAAAGGATTTGAAGTCCGCCCTGTAGTCTGAAAAATGTGGTGGATTGATATTTAATATGCACTATATTGCCAAAAGTATTTGGCCACCTGCCTTGACTCACATATGAACTGGAAGTGCCATCCCATTCCTAACCCATAGGGTTCAATAAGACTTTTTGCAGCTATTACAGCTTCAACTCTTCTGGGAAGGCTGTCCACAAGGTTGTGGAGTGTCTTTATATCTTCTGGGAAGCCTGTCTACAAGGTTGTGGAGTGTCTATATATCTTCTGGGAAGCCTGTCTACAAGGTTGTGGAGTGTGTTTATATCTTTTGGGGAGGCATTCCACAAGGTTGTGGAGTGTTCATATCTTCTGGGAAGCCTGTCCACAAGGTTGTGGAGTGTGTTTATATCTTTTGGGGAGGCTTTCCACAAGGTTGTGGAGTGTGTTTATATCTTCTAGGAAGCCTGTCCACAAGGTTGTGTAGTGTGTTTATATATTCTGGGAAGGCTGTCAACAAGGTTGTGTGTGTTTATATCTTATGGAAAGCCTGTCTACAAGGTTGTGGAGTGTGTTTATATCTTTTGGGGAGGCTTTCCACAAGGTTGTGGAGTGTTCATATCTTCTGGGAAGCCTGTCCACAAGGTTGTGTAGTGTGTTTATATCTTCTGGGAAGGCTGTCCACAAGGTTGTGGAGTGTGTTTATATCTTTTGGGGAGGCTTTCCACAAGGTTGTGGAGTGTTCATGTCTTCTGGGAAGCCTGTCCACAAGGTTGTGGAGTGTGTTTATATCTTCTGGGAAGGCTGTCCACAAGGTTGTGGAGTGTGTTTATATCTTCTGGGAAGGCTGTCCACAAGGTTGTGGAGTGTGTTTATATCTTCTAGGAAGCCTGTCCACAAGGTTGTGTAGTGTGTTTATATTTTCTAGGAAGCCTGTCCACAAGGTTGTGTAGTGTGTTTATATCTTCTGGGAAGCCTGTCCACAAGGTTGTGGAGTGTGTTTATATCTTTTGGGAGGCTTTCCACAAGGTTGTGGAGTGTTCATATCTTCTGGGAAGCCTGCCCACAAGGTTGTGTAGTGTGTTCATATCTTCTGGGAAGCCTGCCCACAAGGTTGTGGAGTGTGTTTATATCTTCTGGGAAGGCTGTCCACAAGGTTGTGGAGTGTGTTTATATCTTCTGGGAAGGCTGTCCACAAGGTTGTGGAGTGTGTTTATATCTTCTAGGAAGCCTGTCCACAAGGTTGTGTAGTGTGTTTATATTTTCTAGGAAGCCTGTCCACAAGGTTGTGTAGTGTGTTTATATCTTCTGGGAAGCCTGTCCACAAGGTTGTGGAGTGTGTTTATATCTTTTGGGGAGGCTTTCCACAAGGTTGTGGAGTGTTCATATCTTCTGGGAAGCCTGCCCACAAGGTTGTGTAGTGTGTTCATATCTTCTGGGAAGCCTGCCCACAAGGTTGTGGAGTGTGTTTATATCTTCTGGGAAGGCTGTCCACAAGGTTGTGGAGTGTGTTTATATCTTCTGGGAAGGCTGTCCACAAGGTTGTGGAGTGTGTTTATATCTTCTAGGAAGCCTGTCCACAAGGTTGTGTAGTGTGTTTATATTTTCTAGGAAGCCTGTCCACAAGGTTGTGTAGTGTGTTTATATCTTCTGGGAAGCCTGTCCACAAGGTTGTGGAGTGTGTTTATATCTTTTGGGGAGGCTTTCCACAAGGTTGTGGAGTGTGTTTATATCTTTTGGGGAGGCTTTCCACAAGGTTGTGGAGTGTTCATATCTTCTGGGAAGCCTGCCCACAAGGTTGTGTAGTGTGTTTATATCTTCTGGGTAGGCTGTCCACAAGGTTGTGGAGTGTGTTTATATCTTCTGGGAAGCCTGTCTACAAGGTTGTGGAGTGTGTTTATATCTTTTGGGGAGGCATTCCACAAGGTTTTGGAGTGTCTTTATATCTTATGGGTAGGCTGTCCACAAGGTTGTGGAGTGTCTATATATCTTCTGGGAAGCCTGTCTACAAGGTTGTGGAGTGTGTTTATATCTTTTGGGGAGGCATTCCACAAGGTTGTGGAGTGTTCATATCTTCTGGGAAGCCTGTCCACAAGGTTGTGTAGTGTGTTTACATCTTCTGGGAAGGCTGTCCACAAGTTTGTGGAGTGTGTTTATATCTTCTGGGAAGGCTGTCCACAAGGTTGTGGAGTGTGTTTATATCTTCTAGGAAGCCTGCCCACAAGGTTGTGTAGTGTGTTTATATATTCTGGGAAGGCTGTCCACAAGGTTGTGGAGTGTGTTTATATCTTCTAGGAAGCCTGTCCACAAGGTTGTGTAGTGTGTTTATATTTTCTAGGAAGCCTGTCCACAAGGTTGTGTAGTGTGTTTATATCTTCTGGGAAGCCTGTCCACAAGGTTGTGTAGTGTTTTTATATCTTATGGGAAGGCTGTCAACAAGGTTGTGTGTGTTTATATCTTATGGAAAGGCTGTCCACAAGGCTGTGGAGTGTCTTTATATCTTCTGGGAAGGCTGTCCACAAGGTTATGGAGTGTGTATGTATCATATGGGAAGGCTGTCCACAAGGTTGTGGAGTGTGTTTATATCTTCAGGGAAGGCTGTCCACAAGGCTATGGAGTGTGTTTATAGCAGTTTTCCACCATTCTTCCAAAAGTGCATTGGTGAGGTCACACACTGATGTTGGTGAAGAAGACCTGGCTCTCAGTCGCCATTCTAATTCATTCCAAAGGTGTTCTGTCGGGTTCACGTCAGGACTCTGTGCAGGCCAGTCAAGTTCACCCACACCAGACTGTGTCATCCATGTCTTTATGGACCTCGCTTTGATGGAAGAGGAAGGGGCCTGCTCCAAACTAATCCCACAAGGTTGGGAACATGGAATTGTCCAAAATGTTTCGGTATCCTGGAGCATTCAAAGTTCCTTTCACTGGAACTAAGGGGCCAAGCCCAACTACCTGAGAAACAACCCCACACCATAATTCCTCCTCCACCAAATCTCACACTTGGCACAATGCAGTCAGAAATGTAGCTTTCTCCTGGCAACCTCCAAACCCAGACTCATCCATCAGATTGCCAGATGGAAAAGTGTGATTCATCAGTCCAGAGAAGGCGTCTCTACTGCTCTAGAGTCCAGTGGCGACTCGGTGATGTATGGCTTAGATGCAGCTGCTCGGCCATGGAAACCCATTCCATGAAGCTCTCTGCGTGCTGTACGTGGGCTAATTGGAAGGTGACATGAAGTTTGGAGCTGTGTAGCAACCGACTGTGCAGAAAGTCTTTGCACTATGCTGACCTCGCTGGCAGTTTACCTGGCCTACCACTTGCTGGCTGACTTGCTGTTGTTCCCAAACTCTTCCCTTTTCTTAGAATAAAGTTGACTTTGGAATATTTTGGAGCGAGGAAATTTCACGGCTGGATTTGTTGCACAGGTGGCATCCTATGACAGTTGCACGCTGGAAATCACTGAAAGCGGCCCATTCCGTCCCAAATGTTTGTAGAGACAGTCTCCATGTCTAAGTGCTTGATTTGATACACCTGTGATTAGTGATTAGGACACCTGATTCTCAGCATTTGGATGGGTGGTCAAATACTTTTAGCAATATAGTGTATGTGGATAAGATATTTACATACAAGTCTTAATATCAGCGCAAAAGCGTGTTTACAAATCCTTCTATCATCAGCCGTTCTCTGAAGAATGATAACAAAAACATATTACACAGCAGAAACATACACAAAAACATGTTACACAGCAGAAACATACACAAAAACATGTTACACAGCAGAAACATACTCAAAAACATGTTAAATAACAGAAACATACACAAAAACATGTTACACAGCAGAAACGTACACAAAAACATGTTACACAGCAGAAACATACACAAAAACATGTTACACAGCAGAAACATACACAAAAACATGTTACACAGCAGAAACATACACAAAAACATGTTACACAGCAGAAACATACACAAAAACATGTTACACAGCAGAAACATACACAAAAACATGTTACACAGCAGAAACATACACAAAAACATGTTACACTTCATGCAAAAGCCCTCCCGGAGTCCGCTTCCTGTCTCACTCTCTCACTTCCTGTATCTGCGGCGAGAGAAAGACAGGAAGGAAGTGTGTTTGTGTATGTGAGACCGGAGCATTCAGCACTGACACGGCCGTACGGTCTTTCTGCAATCAATCCATCTGGAGCTGAAGAACAAGTGCTAACACCAAACTACGCTTGGTGAGCATAAAAGACGTTAACATACTTCCAAGATGGCGCCAAGTATGAAAATCTAGGATGTTTAGGATTAAACAAACAAAAGTAGTTGAAATGGCAAAATGGTGCCAGTGATGCTTTTATTTGGGGGACTGACATTTCTTTGGTCTAGACTCTAGACCAGGGCTCCGGAACCCAAGACGTTTAAAGAGCCAAACGGCAAGCTGTCTTCTTCTAATGAATTTATTACAATCTTTGGCAAGCTGGGCAATTTTTGCTGTGGTCTGGAACAAAATGGTAATGTTTGCTGTGGTCTGGAACAACATGACACACAAACTACTATCAGAAATGTGAGTTGCAATTTATTTGTTTTTTTGCACCATGACTGGGGAAGGTTGTTTGGAATGTGTCTTATGAATAAATGCTGTGCTATTGTTTTTTAAAATACATTGAATGGTCATTGATTAACATGCTATCCTTTTTAACTAGTTTTGTTTGTTTAAACCTAAAAAATCATGGATTTTGATACTCGGTGCCATCTTGAAAGTATGTTAACATCTCTTATGCTAATGTTAGCATGCTAGCGTGTAACGCAGGGGTGCCCATTACGTCGATCGCGAGCTACCAGTCGACCGCGGGGGGTGTGTCAGTCGATCTCCAGCCAGGCTTTTAAAAAAAATAGACCTAAAAATGAGTGATCATCAATCTTCACCAAGACGTCACTTAAATGACATTCACGGTACCGGAGGGTCTTGTGAGATGACGCTGGCTGCTGCAAGATCATTATTATGAAAATATGACCGAGAGGAAGGCGAGAAACACTTTTTATTTCAACAGACTCTCGCGCCGTACCTTCCGTCAAAACTCTAAAGGCCGACTGCACATTTCCTATCTTCACAATAAAAGCCCTGCTTCATGCTGCCTGCGCTAACTAAATACAGAGTCTCGGAAAACTGGCGTGCACAAGTCCGAGACTCTTATTTTGTTAGCGCAGGCAGCATGAAGCAGGGCTTTTATTGTGAAGATAGGAAATGTGCAGTCGGCCTTTAGAGTTTTGACGGAAGGGACGGCTCGAGATTCTGTTGAAATAAAAAGTGTTTCTGGCCTTCCTCTCTGTCATTTTTTCATAATAATGAACTGGCAGCAGCCAGCGTCATCTCACAAGACCCTCGGGTGCCGTGAATGTCAATCAAGCAAGCTACGGAATTTGCCGCCATTGTTTTTCTTGTAAAGTGTATGGAAGCTGGATGAATTAGATGCCAAAAACCAACCACTTTCATGTGGTATTGTACAGAAAGGACAACTTTTTTTCTCCTCCATTTGAAAATGTGGGCGTTATCATCATTACTGTCTGATTCCAATCAATGCAAGTCATCAGAATCAGGTAATACACCAACTTATATTCTTGTCTTTGTGAAAGAAAGACATCTATATGTGTTACACATGCTTGTATTATCATTAAACACATTTAACTTGTTTACAAAAATGTCTCTTTCATAAATAAATAAATAAAAATGATATATATAAATGAGGTAGATCCCCTCGAGTTGGTCAATTGAAAAGTAGCTCGCCTGCAGAAAAAGTGTGGGCACCCCTGGTGTAATGCTAGCTGTGCAGCAAATTTTGTGTGTTTACACCTAAAAATTATGGATTTTGCTACTTGACACTATCTTAGAAGTACGCTAACTTGTCCAATGTCATTATGCTAACTTTAGCATGCTAACATTTTATGCTAGCCTTTTCACTAATTGTGTTTGTTTAAACTTAAAAATCATGTATTTTGATATTTGGCGCCATCTTGGAAGTATGTGAACATCTTTTATAGTTAGATTAGATTAGATAGTACTTTATTTATTCCGTCAGGAGAGTTCCTTCAGGAAAATTACAATTCTCAGCACAATCCCATTCAAGATCAGACAAACATTAAAGGGAGACAGAACAGGATCGCTGACGGGTCTGCCGGCTTCCAGCGCCCCTTACAAAAAAAAGATGAGATACAGGTAAACAAGGGGGGGGGAATAGAAGATAAAAATAAAATAAAAAAATCGGTCTTAGCCTGGGCCCTGGAGAGGGGGTAGTAGTAGCATGCTAACGTTTTTTTTTTTGCTATATTTTTGTTATTTTTGCATGTTTGAACCAAGAAGTCCTGGATTGAGATACCTGACAGCATCTTAGAAGTATACTGTTTTTGATGGACCAGAGGTCCAGAGGGCCCGAGGGCCAGGGGTTGAGGACACATAGCAGGACCATCAACATCTTCCATGTGCTAATTGTCACCCCAAATGGATGAATGAATGAAATGTGGTCCCATAGGGGAAATGTTTGTTTACCAGACGGAACAAGGCCAGTGTAAAAGGATGGTCTCTACCACCTACTCGTGTCTGCTCGTCTTTTATCCGGGGGCACGGACAGAAAGATGGCGAGAGGACGCAAGGTTGTGAGGCGTGATCGCCAGCCTGCTGCATTTTTGTGTGTCACTGGTGGAGGAGAAGCTCCATTAGGGAATTAGTTGACATCTGGACAAAGTCCTCACTGTCCTCCTCTCGCCTCACGCTGCTACTCACACTGCATACTAGGGGGGGGGCCATGCTGCCTTATATATATATGTGTGTGTGTGCGTGTATATAATGTGTGTATGTATATACAAACCCTGTTTCCATATGAGTTGGGAAATTGTGTTAGATGTAAATATAAACAGAATACAATGATTTGCAAATCCTTTTCAAGCCATATTCAGTTGAATATGCTACAAAGACAACATATTTGATGTTCAAACTCATTAACTTTAGAATTTGATGCCAGCAACATGTGACAAAGAAGTTGGGAAAGGTGGCAATAAATACCGATAAAGTTGAGGAATGCTCATCAAACACTTATTTGGAACATCCCACAGGTGTGCAGGCTAATTGGGAACAGGTGGGTGCCATGATTGGCTATAAAAACAGCTTCCCAAAAAATGCTCAGTCTTTCACAAGAAAGGATGGGGCGAGGTACACCCCTTTGTCCACAACTGTGTGAGCAAATAGTCAAACAGTTTAAGAACAACCTTTCTCAAAGTGACATTGCAAGAAATTTAGGGATTTCAACATCTACGCTCCATAATCAATCAATCAATCAATCAATCAATGTTTACTTATATAGCCCTAAATCACTAGTGTCTCAAAGGGCTGCACAGACCACCACGACATCCTCGGTAGGCCCACATAAGGGCAAGGAAAACTCACACCCAGTGGGACGTCGGTGACAATGATGACTATGAGAACCTTGGAGAGGAGGAAAGCAATGGATGTCGAGCGGGTCTAACATGATACTGTGAAAGTTCAATCCACAGTGGATCCAACACAGTCGCGAGAGTCCCGTTCACAGCGGAGCCAGCAGGAAACCATCCCAAGCGGAGGCGGACCAGCAGCGCAGAGATGTCCCCAGCCGATACACAGGCAAGCAGTACATGGCCACCGGATCGGACCGGACCCCCTCCACAAGGGAGAATGGGACATAGAAGAAAAAGAAAAGAAACGGCAGATCAACTGGTCTAAAAAGGGAGTCTATTTAAAGGCTAGAGTATACAAATGAGTTTTAAGGTGAGACTTAAATGCTAATATCATCAAAAGGTTCAGAGAATCAGGTAAGCGGCATGGCCGGAAACCAACATTGAATGACCGTGACCTTCCATCCCTCAGACGGCACTGTATCAAAAACCCACATCAATCTCTAAAGGATATCACCACATGGGCTCAGGAACACTTCAGAAAACCACTGTCACTAAATACAGTTTGTTGCTACATCTGTAAGTGCAAGTTAAAGCTCTACTTTGCAATCAATCAATCAATCAATGTTTATTTATATAGCCCCAAATCACAAATGTCTCAAAGGACTGCAGAAATCATTACGACTACAACATCCTCGGAAGAACCCACAAAAGGGCAAGGAAAACTCACACCCAGTGGGCAGGGAGAATTCACATCCAGTGGGACGCCAGTGACAATGCTGACTATGAGAAACCTTGGAGAGGACCTCAGATGTGGGCAACCCCCCCCCCCCTCTAGGGGACCGAAAGCAATGGATGTGGAGCGGGTCTAACATGATACTGTGAAAGTTCAATCCATAGTGGCTCCAACACAGTCGCGAGAGTTCAGTTCAAAGCGGATCCAAGACAGCAGCGAGAGTCCCGTCCACAGGAAACCATCTCAAGCGAAGGCGGATCAGCAGCGTAGAGATGTCCCCAACCGATACAGGCGAGGGGGGGACATAGGAGAAAGAAAAGAAGCGGCAGATCAACTGGTCTAAAAAGGAGGTCTATTTAAAGGCTAGAGTATACAAATGAGTTTTAAGGTGAGACTTAAATGCTTCTACTGAGGTAGCATCTCCAACTGTTACCGGGAGGGCATTCCAGAGTACTGGAGCCCGAACGGAAAACGCTCTATAGCCCGCAGACTTTTTTTGGGCTCTAGGAATCACTAATAAGCTGGAGTCTTTTGAAGGCAGATTTCTTGCCGGGACATATGGTACAATACAATCGGCAAGATAGGATGGAGCTAGACCGTGTAGTATTTTATACGTAAGTAGTAAAACCTTAAAGTCACATCTTAAGTGCACAGGAAGCCAGTGCAGGTGAGCCAGTATAGGTATATATGTATGTATATATGTATATAAAGGTATATACAGTATAGGTATATATGTATGTATATATGTATATAAAGGTATATACAGTACAGGCGTAATGTGATCAAACTTTCTTGTTCTAGTCAAAAGTCTAGCAGCCGCATTTTGTACCAACTGTAATCTTTTAATGCTAGACATGGGGAGACCCCAAAATAATACGTTACAGTAATCGAGACGAGACGTAACAAACGCATGGATAATGATCTCGGCGTCTTTAGTGGACAAAATGGAGCGAATTTTAGCGATATTACGGAGATGAAAGAAGGCCATTTATCAACAACATCCAGAAACGCCGCCAGCCTCCCCGGGCCCAAGATCATCTACGATGGACTGATGCAAAGTGGAAAACATTTCAAATTGTTTCTGGAAATATTCAACATCGTGTCATCCAGACCAAAGGGGAAGCGAACCATCTAGACTGTTATCGATGGAAAGTGTAAAAGCCAGCATGTGTGATGGTATGGGGGTGCATTAGTGCCCAAGACATGGGTAACTTACACATCTGTGAAGGCACCATTAATGCTGAAAGGTACATACAGGTTTTGGAACAACATATGCTGCCATCTAAGCGCCGTCTTTTTCATGGACGCCCCTGCTTATTTCAGCAAGACAATGCCAAGCCACATTCAGCACGTGTTACAACAGCGTGGCTTTGTAGTAAAAGAGTGCGGGTACTTTCCTGGCCCGCCTGCAGTCCAAACATGTCTCCCATGGAAAATGTGTGGTGCATTATGAAGTGTAAAATAGGACAGCGGAGACCCCGGACTGTTGAAGGACTGAAGCTCTACATAAAACAAGAATGGGAAAGAATTCCACTTTCAAAGCTTCAACAATTAGTTTCCTCAGTTCCCAAACATTTATTAAATGTGTTGTTAAAAGAAAAGGTGATGTAACACAGTGGTGAACATGCCCTTTCCCAACTACTTTGGCACGTGTTGCAGCCATGAAATTCTAAGTTAATTGTTATTTGCAAAAAAAAAAATTTGTTTATGAGTTTGAACATCAAATATGTTGTCTTTGTAGCATATTCAACTGAATATGGCGTGAAAAGGATTTGCAAATCATTGTATTCTGTTTATATTTACATCTAACAAATTTCCCAACTCATATGGAAACAGGCAAAAATTTTAGACACACCTTCTCCTCATTCAATGTTTACTTTCATGACTATTTACATTGTAGATTGTCACATCAAAACTATGAATGAACACATGTGGAGTTATGTACTTAACAAAAAAAAATAATAGAGAACATGTTTTTTAGTCTAGTTTCTTCAAAATAGCCACCCTTTGCTCCGATTACTGCTTTGCACACACTTAGCATTCTCTCCTTGAGCTTCAAGAGGGAGTCACCTGAAGTGGTTTTCACTTTACAGGTGAGTTTGAAGCTCTGGGTAAGAAACACTTTTTTGTGGGTCATTTATCCAGACAGCATAGTAACAGCGTATGTTGAAGCACAGTACGTCTGACTATGGCAGCCGGAGTGCTCCGACAATCCATCAAGAGGTGCGCCTTGCACAAAAGTGCTACTGAAACTTTTTGACAGATATTTGTGTAATCATCTATGTTCTCCATGAAACATCAACGTGTTGGTGTTACTTGCTTACTGGTACTTGCTTGTGTAAGAGTAATTATCTGTGTGCTCACTTCTATCATCACCACATCCATACTGCTTTGTGGCCGCCATTAATCATTTAAGGTTCTTTTGTGTTTAAAAACATTACACACACACACACACACACACACACACACACACACACACACACACACACACACACACACACACACGGCTTTGTGTTTGGGCAGCTTAGCAGTGAAAAGCAGGATTAAGCTACTAAGTGTCAATGCAACAGAAACCAGTCCGCTCAGATGAAGTCCAGCTTCCATTCTACACCTTCTGTTTCAGTAAGTAACGTGTCCGCCGTTGTCGAGGAGTACAGTTTGTATGTTCTGTAGAGCGTGTGGTGTGGCGCCTTGGCAGAGTTGGCCTTGGACCATCTGTTCCTGCTGAGATCAGCACAGCATGACATGAATACTGACTCCTTTTTAGTCAAGGAAACAGGAACAGATACTTCCTGCTTGGAGGATGACGTCGTACCAATACGTCCAATGACAGAAGGAGATGGTTAAGATCAACAAAAAATAAAACAGAACATCTTCCTATGAGGCCAGATTACATACTTAAGTTCAGTACTAGCAATAGCATCTGTTTACCTTGAGTTCAGTGCTAGCAATAGCATCTGTTTACCTACTTAGGTTCAGTACTAGCCATAGTATTTGTTTACTTACTTGAGTTCTGTACTAGCCATGGTATTTGTTTACCTACTTAAGTTCAGTACTAGCCATAGTATTTGTTTACTTACTTGAGTTCAGTACTAGCCATTGTATTTGTTTACTTACTTAAGTTCAGTACTAGCCATAGTATTTGTTTACTTACTTGAGTTCAGTACTAGCCATAGTATTTGTTTACTTACTTAAGTTCAGTACTAGCCATAGTATTTGTTTACTTACTTGAGTTCAGTACTAGCCATAGTATTTGTTTACTTACTTGAGTTCAGTACTAGCCATGGTATTTGTTTACTTACTTGAGTTCAGTACTAGCCATAGTATTTGTTTACTTACTTGAGTTCAGTACTAGCCATTGTATTCGTTTACATACTTAAGTTCAGTACTAGCCAAAGTATTTGTTTGCTTACTCAAGTTCAATACTAGCCATTGTATTCATTTACCTACTTATGTTTAGTACTAGCAATAGCATTTGTTTACCTACTTAAGTTCAATACAAACAATATTATTTATTTACCTTCTTATGTTCAGTTTACCTTGAGTTCAGTACTAGCAATAGCATCTGTTTACCTACTTAGGTTCAGTAATAGCCAGAGCATTTGTTTATCTACTTAAGTTCAGTACTAGCAATAGTATTTTTTTCAATTTAAGTTTAGTACTAACAATAGCATCTGTTTACCTACTTAAGTTCGGTACTACCAATTTTTTTTTTTTTGATTGATTGATTGATACTTTTATTAGTAGATTGCACAGTACAGTACATATTCCGTACAATTGACCACTAAATGGTAACACCCCAATAAGTTTTTCAACTTGTTTAAGTCAGGGTCCACGTTAATCAATTCATGGTACAATAGCATTTCTTTATCTCCTTAGGTTCAGTACTCGCCATTGTATTTGTTTACCTACTTAAGTTCAGTACTAGCTATAGTATTTGTTTACCTACTTAAGTTCAGTACTAGCTATAGTATTTGTTTACCTACTTAAGTCTGATATTAGCAAAATTATTTGTTTACCTACTTAAGTCCAATACTAGCAAAAGTATTTGTTTACCGACTTAAGTTCAGTACTCGCCATTGTATTTGTTTACCCGCATAAGTTCATTACTAGCAATAGTATTTGTTTACCTACTCAAATCCAATACTTGCAGTCAGCTAGTGGTACTTCCTGTCATGGATACTCACTACGTGGTCCACAGTTTGTGGTACTTCCTGTCATTGATACTCACCACGTGGTCCACAGTTTGTGGTACTTCCTGTCACGGATACTCACCACGTGGTCCACAGTTTGTGGTACTTCCTGTCATGGATACTCACTACGTGGTCCACAGTTTGTGGTACTTCCTGTCATGGATACTCACCACGTGGTCCACAGTTTGTGGTACTTCCTGTCATGGATACTCACTACGTGGTCCACAGTTTGTGGTACTTCCTGTCATTGATACTCACCACGTGGTCCACAGTTTGTGGTACTTCCTGTCATGGATACTCACTACGTGGTCCACAGTTTGTGGTACTTCCTGTCATGGATACTCACCACGTGGTCCACAGTTTGTGGTACTTCCTGTCATGGATACTCACCACGTGGTCCACAGTGTGTGGTACTTCCTGTCGTGGATACTCACCAGCATGAGCTAGTCCTAAAGAAAGAAGTACAAGAACAAAGTACTACTCCTCACATGGTGTACACCAGTGCGCCCCCTAGTGCTAACATGTCAAAAGAGGGATGATGCAGGATTTGAGTCACTGGCTTGTCTTCCGCTCTCACTGCGGTAAAAAGGAAGCTGAGCAAACACTTTTTTCTTGAGTTGGATGACATCAGTTGGACAGGAAGGAGACTGCAGACGTGATCCTGGAGACTGCAGACGTGATCCTGGAGACTGCAGACGTGTTCTTACATTCATTGACATTGTTGAGGCCGCCTACTCGTGCAGGATTGTCTTCATTGTACTCTACAAGTTTTTAGTACACCAGCCTGTACTAGCCAGAGTATTTGTTTACCTACTTAAGTTCAGTACTAGCCAGAGTATTTGTTCACCTACTTAAGTTCAGTACTAGCCAGAGTATTTGTTTACCTACTTAAGTTCAGTACTAGCCAGAGTATTTGTTCACCTACTTAAGTTCAGTACTAGCCAGAGTATTTGTTCACCTACTTAAGTTCAGTACTAGCCAGAGTATTTGTTTACCTACTTAAGTTCAGTACTAGCCAGAGTATTTGTTCACCTACTTAAGTTCAGTACTAGCCAGAGTATTTGTTCACCTACTTAAGTTCAGTACTAGCCAGAGTATTTGTTTACCTACTTAAGTTCAGTACTAGCCATAGTATTTGTTTACTTACTTAAGTTCAGTAC
Source organism: Nerophis ophidion (assembly GCF_033978795.1). Classification (NCBI taxonomy): domain Eukaryota; kingdom Metazoa; phylum Chordata; class Actinopteri; order Syngnathiformes; family Syngnathidae; genus Nerophis; species Nerophis ophidion. The sequence goes on along the minus strand of NC_084618.1, from coordinate 2,535,610 downwards.
TAGCCAGAGTATTTGTTTACCTACTTAAGTTCAGTACTAGCCATAGTATTTGTTTACTTACTTAAGTTCAGTACTAGCCAGAGTATTTGTTCACCTACTTAAGTTCAGTACTAGCCAGAGTATTTGTTTACCTACTTAAGTTCAGTACTAGCCATAGTATTTGTTTACTTACTTAAGTTCAGTACTAGCCATAGTATTTGTTTACCTACTTAAGTTCAGTACTAGCCAGAGTATTTGTTTACATACTTAAGTTCAGTACTAGCCAGAGTATTTGTTTACCTACTTAAGTTCAGTACTAGCCATAGTATTTGTTTACCTACTTAAGTTCAGTACTAGCCATAGTATTTGTTTACCTACTTAAGTTCAGTACTAGCCAGAGTATGTGTTTACCTATTTAAGCTCAGTACTAGCCATAGTATTTGTTTACCTACTTAAGTTCAGTACTAGCCATAGTATTTGTTTACCTACTTAAGTTCAGTACTAGCCATAGTATTTGTTTACCTACTTAAGTTCAGTACTAGCCAGAGTATTTGTTTACCTACTTAAGTTCAGTACTAGCCAGAGTATTTGTTTACTTACTTAAGTTCAGTACTGGCCAGAGTATTTGTTTACCTACTTAAGTTCAGTACTAGCCAGAGTATTTGTTTACATACTTAAGTTCAGTACTAGCCAGAGTATTTGTTTACCTACTTAAGTTCAGTACTAGCCATAGTATTTGTTTACCTACTTAAGTTCAGTACTAGCCATAGTATTTGTTTACCTACTTAAGTTCAGTACTAGCCAGAGTATGTGTTTACCTATTTAAGCTCAGTACTAGCCATAGTATTTGTTTACCTACTTAAGTTCAGTACTAGCCATAGTATTTGTTTACCTACTTAAGTTCAGTACTAGCCAGAGTATTTGTTTACCTACTTAAGTTCAGTACTAGCCAGAGTATTTGTTTACTTACTTAAGTTCAGTACTGGCCAGAGTATTTGTTTACCTACTTAAGTTCAGTACTAGCCAGAGTATTTGTTTATTTACTTATGTTCATTACTAGCCAGAGTATTTGTTTACTTACTTAAGTTTATTACTAGCCAGAGTATTTGTTTACTTACTTAAGTTTATTGCTAGCCAGAGTATTTGTTTACTTATTTACGTTCTCTATTAGCCATAGTATTTGTTTACTTACTTAAGTTCAGTACTAGCCATAGTATTTGTTTACTTATTTAAGTTCTGTATTAGCCATAGTATTTGTTACTTACATAAGTTCAGTACTAGCCATAATATTTGTTTACCTACTTAAGTTCGGTACTAGCCGTAGTATTCTTTTACTTATTTAAGTTCCTTATTAGCCATAGTATTTGTTCACTTACTTAAGTTCAGTATTGCCAATAGCGTTTGCAGGACTGCTAGTATCGGACATGATACCACACACAAGTAAACACATTGCAGGACTGTTTGTATCGCACATTATATGATGATGATGATGATGATGATGGATTAGATTTATATCGCGCTTTTCTATTGTTATATACTCAAAGCGCTCACAGAGAAGTGGGATCACACACAAACACAAGTAATCCTGCTGCATTACTGCTTGTATCGCACATGATATCACACACACACAAGTAAAGCTGCTGCAGGACTGCTTGTATCACACATGATATCACACACAAGTAAAGCTGCTGCAGGACTGCTTGTATCACACATGATATCACACACAAGTAAAGCTGCTGCAGGACTGCTTGTATCGCACATGATATCACACACAAGTAAAGCTTCTGCAGGACTGCTTGTATCGCACATGATATCACACACAAGTAAACACTCTGCAGGACTGCTTGTATCTTGTAGATAACTTTGAGCATTTGTGTTTGTGCTGTCAGGACGTGTAGTCATCCTGCGCTGGTCACTGTGGAGGAGGAGCACCTGAGGAGCACCTGAGGAGCACCTGAGGAGCACCTGAGGATCACATGAGGAGCACAGAAGCATCCTGATTACACCTGCTGACCACGCCCACAAGGAAGACAGCCAGCGTTCCTCCTGCAGGCATGGTAGTCATCTACTCTTATATACATCTACACTTATATACATCTACTCTTATATACATCTACACTTATATACATCTACACTTATATACATCTACACTTATATACATCTACTCTTATATACATCTACTCTTATATACATCTACACTTATATACATCTACTCTTATATACATCTACACTTATATACATCCACTCTTATATACATCTACACTTATATACATCTACACTTATATACATCTACACTTATATACATCTACACTTATATACATCTACACTTATATACATCTACTCTTATATACATCCACTCTTATATACATCTACACTTATATACATCTACACTTATATACATCCACTCTTATATACATCTACACTTATATACATCTACTCTTATATACATATACACTTATATACATCTACACTTATATACATCTACTCTTATATACATCTACACTTATATACATCTACTCTTATGTACATCTACACTTATATACATCTACACTTATATACATCTACTCTTATATACATCTACTCTTATATACATCTACTCTTATATACATCTACACTTATATACATCTACTCTTATATACATCTACACTTATATACATCTACTCTTATATACATCCACTCTTATATACATCTACTCTTATATACATCTACTCTTATATACATCTACACTTATATACATCTACTCTTATATACATCCACTCTTATATACATCTACACTTATATACATCTACACTTATATACATCTACTCTTATATACATCTACTCTTATATACATCCACTCTTATATACATCTACTCTTATATACATCTACTCTTATATACATCTACACTTATATACATCTACTCTTATATACATCCACTCTTATATACATCTACACTTATATACATCCACTCTTATATACATCTACTCTTATATACATCTACTCTTATATACATCTACTCTTATATACATCCACTCTTATATACATCTACACTTATATACATCCACTCTTATATACATCTACACTTATATACATCCACTCTTATATACATCTACACTTATATACATCTACACTTATATACATCTACACTTATATACATCAACTCTTATATACATCTACACTTATATACATCTACACTTATATACATCCACTCTTATATACATCTACACTTATATACATCTACACTTATATACATCCACTCTTATATACATCCACTCTTATATACATCTACACTTATATACATCCACTCTTATATACATCTACACTTATATACATCTACACTTATATACATCTACACTTATATACATCTACACTTACATACATCCACTCTTATATACATCTACACTTATATACATCTACACTTATATACATCCACACTTATATACATCCACACTTATATACATCTACACTTATATACATCCACTCTTATATACATCTACACTTATATACATCTACACTTATATACATCCACTCTTATATACATCTACACTTATATACATCTACACTTATATACATCCACTCTTATATACATCTACTCTTATATACATCTACTCTTATATACATCTACTCTTATATACATCTACACTTATATACATCCACTCTTATATACATCTACACTTATATACATCTACACTTATATACATCCACTCTTATATACATCCACTCTTATATACATCCACTCTTATATACATCCACTCTTATATACATCCACTCTTATATACATCTACACTTATATACATCCACTCTTATATACATCTACACTTATATACATCCACTCTTATATACATATACACTTATATACATCTACACTTATATACATCTACTCTTATATACATCCACTCTTATATACATCTACACTTATATACATCCACTCTTATATACATCTACACTTATATACATCTACACTTATATACATCTACACTTATATACATCTACACTTATATACATCCACTCTTATATACATCTACACTTATATACATCCACTCTTATATACATCTACACTTATATACATCTACACTTATATACATCTACACTTATATACATCTACACTTATATACTTCCACTCTTATATACATCTACACTTATATACATCCACTCTTATATACATCTACACTTATATACATCTACACTTATATACATCTACACTTATATACATCCACTCTTATATACATCTACACTTATATACATCCACTCTTATATACATCTACACTTATATACATCCACTCTTATATACATCTACACTTATATACATCTACACTTATATACATCCACTCTTATATACATCTACACTTATATACATCCACTCTTATATACATCTACACTTATATACATCTACACTTATATACATCCACTCTTATATACATCTACATTTATATACATCCACTCTTATATACATCTACACTTATATACATCTACACTTATATACATCTACACTTATATACATCCACACTTATATACATCTACACTTATATACATCTACTCTTATATACATATACTCTTATATACATCTACACTTATATACATCTACACTTATATACATCCACTCTTATATACATCTACACTTATATACATCTACACTTATATACATCCACTCTTATATACATCTACACTTATATACATCCACTCTTATATACATCTACACTTATATACATCTACACTTATATACATCTACTCTTATATACATCTACTCTTATATACATCTACACTTATATACATCTACTCTTATATACATCCACTCTTATATACATCTACTCTTATATACATCTACTCTTATATACATCTACACTTATATACATCCACTCTTATATACATCTACACTTATATACATCCACTCTTATATACATCCAATCTTATATACATCTACACTTATATACATCCACTCTTATATACATCTACACTTATATACATCCACTCTTATATACATCTTCACTTATATACATCTACACTTATATACATCCACTCTTATATACATCTACACTTATATACATCTACACTTATATACATCCACACTTATATACATCTACACTTATACACATCCACTCTTATATACATCTACACTTATATACATCCACTCTTATATACATCTACTCTTATATACATCTACACTTATATACATCTACTCTTATATACATCTACATTTACATACATCCACTTTTATATACATCTACACTTATATACATCTACACTTATATGCATCTACACTTATATACATATACTCTTATATACATCTACACTTATATACATCCACTCTTATATACATGTACACTTATATACATCTACACTTATATACATCTACACTTATATACATCTACTCTTATATACATCTACACGTATATACATCCACTCTTATATACATCTACTCTTATATACATCTACACTTATATACATCTACTCTTATATACATCTACATTTACATACATCCACTCTTATATACATCTACACTTTTATACATCCACTCTTATATACATCTACACTTATATACATCTACACTTATATACATCTTGTTGTGTTGGTGCTAGCTTGGTGTATAATGGAGCCCGGAAGAGTCAGGATACATGGGATTCTGGTTATTAGTTATGTCGTCTTTATGTTGTGTTATAGTGCGGATGTTCTCCTGAAATGTGTTTGTCATTCTTGTTTGGTGTGGGTTCACAGTGTAGCATATATTAGTATAAGTGCTAAAGTTGTTTAAACGGCCACCCTCAGTGTAACCTGTATTGCGGTTGGATAAGGATGCCTTGCAGTCTCTTACGTGTGTCTGCAATAACCTCGTCAAACAGTTCTTTGGGCCAGCAAACTACGTGTACATGCTGTAGAGGGCGCTAGTGCCATCATTGTACGCCCTTATTATTGTTCATCGGGTGAACACCAGCCTACATTCGAGAGAATAATTACTCTGAAATTCGGGAGTCTCCCGGGAAAATTGGGAGGGTTGGCAGGTGTGACGCTGTTAAGCGGCATTCATATAAAACTTGTGGGTCGCGTGTCTGAGACCCCTGGTTTATACATAGCACAAAGCAAAAAAAACTGTATGCAGTGTTATTTAGTTATAAATCTCAAAAGAATTATGTGGCTCCCATTGTTTGCTTTACTTTGTGAAATAGGTCAAAATGGCTCTTTGAGTGGTAAAGGTTGCCGACCCCTGATATAGAGGATCTTTGACCTATATTTGTAACAGCCCGTGTGTCATATAGAGGATCTCTGACTAATGTTTTTGTACTTTGTGCTTAAAAAGAGCACAGGGCCCCTGTCATACAGTATAGAGGATCTTTGACTCATATTTTGTTCTTAAAGCAACAGCACATTGGCCAGGTAGAGGATCTTTGACTAGTGTTTCTGCAGAAGGTTATTAAAAAATAGTAGAGCACTCCTGTCATAAAGAGGATCTTTGATCCATGCAGTCGTGCTTTGGCTTTGTAAAGAGCAGAGCACTCCTGTCATATAGAGGATCTTTGACCTATACTTTGCTCTTAAAGCAACAGCCCATCCGTCATATAGAGGATCTCTGACTAATGTTTTTGTGCTTTGTCCTTAAAAAGAGCACAGGGCCCCTGTCATACAGTATAGAGGATCTTTGACTCATATTTTGTTCTTAAAGCAACAGCACATTGGCCAGGTAGAGGATCTTTGACTAGTGTTTCTGCAGAAGGTTAATAAAAATAGTAGACCACTCCTGTCATAAAGAGGATCTTTGACCCATGTAGTCGTGCTTTGGCTTTGTAAAGAGTAGAGCACTCCTGTCATATAGAGGATCTTTGACCTATACTTTGCTCTTAAAGCAACAGCCCATCCGTCATATAGAGGATCTCTGACTAATGTTTTTGTACTTTGTCCTTAAAAAGAGCACAGGGCCCCTGTCATACAGTATAGAGGATCTTTGACTCATATTTTGTTCTTAAAGCAACAGCACATTGGCCAGGTAGAGGATCTTTAACTAGTGTTTTTGCAGCAGGTTATTAAAAAATAGTAGAGCACTCCTGTCTTAAAGAGGATCTTTGACCCATGTAGTCGTGCTTTGGCTTTGTAAAGAGTAGAGCACTCCTGTCATATAGAGGATCTTTGACCTATACTTTGCTCTTAAAGCAACAGCCCATCCGTCATATAGAGGATCTCTGACTAATGTTTTTGTACTTTGTCCTTAAAAAGAGCACAGGGCCCCTGTCATACAGTATAGAGGATCTTTGACTCATATTTTGTTCTTAAAGCAACAGCACATTTGCCAGGTAGAGGATCTTTGACTAGTGTTTTTGCAGCAGGTTATTAAAAAATAGTAGAGCACTCCTGTCATAAAGAGGATCTTTGACCCATGTAGTCGTGCTTTGGCTTTGTAAAGAGCAGACTACTCCTGTCATATAGAGGATCTTTGACCTATACTTTGCTCTTAAAGCAACAGCCCGTGTGTCATATAGAGGATCTCTGACTAATGTTTTTGTGCTTTGTCCTTAAAAAGAGCACAGGGCCCCTGTCATACAGTATAGAGGATCTTTGACTCCTATTTTGTTCTTAAAGCAACAGCACATTTGCCAGGTAGAAGATCTTTGACTAGTGTTTTTGCAGCAGGTTATTAAAAAATAGTAGAGCACTCCTGTCTTAAAGAGGATCTTTGACCCATGTAGTAGTGCTTTGGCTTTGTAAAGAGCAGAGCACTCCTGTCATATAGAGGATCTTTGACCTATACTTTGCTCTTAAAGCAACAGCCCATTCGTCATATAGAGGATCTCTGACTAATGTTTTTGTACTTTGTCCTTAAAAAGAGCACAGGGCCCCTGTCATACAGTATAGAGGATCTTTGACTCCTATTTTGTTCTTAAAGCAACAGCACATTTGCCAGGTAGAAGATCTTTGACTAGTGTTTTTGCAGCAGGTTATTAAAAAATAGTAGAGCACTCCTGTCATAAAGAGGATCTTTGATCCATGTAGTCGTGCTTTGGCTTTGTAAAGAGCAGAGCACTCCTGTCATTTAGAGGATCTTTGACCTATAGTTTGCTCTTAAAGTAACAGCCCATCCGTCATATAGAGGATCTCTGACTAATGATTTTGTGCTTTGTCCTTAAAAAGAGCGCAGCGCCCCTTTCGTATAGAGGATCTTTGACTCATATTTTATCGCAGTAGGTTCCTAAAGCAGCAGAGCGTTTGTGACTACTATTTGTTGTTAAAGCAGTGGTGTCAAATAGAGGATCTTTGACGCGCGATGCAGGAAAGTAAAGGTGTGCAGGGTGATGATGGATGTCCTGGGGGAGGGGCACAGCAGCAGGAAAGGTCGGAGGTCAGCGGGGGGAAGGGGGTGAAGACAGAAGGTGCTGACGTTAGGATTGGCCGCGCAGGCTAATGAGCAAGGTAACGAGACACGTGAGGGGGGAGGGGAGGGGGCGTGATTAGTGGTGAGTTATGATGATGCAGTAATTGATACACATGACATTGGCTGTGACACACCCTTCTCTTTCTAACGACGCCTTATGGATCATAAAACATTAATAACATCCAAACTGTAATAGACATGATAAATTGCAGCACAAACAATCCTGACAGCGTTATGACTAATGACACGCTAATAACATAAATGTAAAACATTAATAACATCCAAACTGTAATAGACATAATACATTGCAGGACAGACCATAATAACATCAAAATTATGAATAAGTATTGCGATCCGGCTGCGGATCGACTTTATTTTTAGATCCTCGCAAATATTTGTCTTCTATTAAATAAAATCGACTGTATTTTTCAGACTATAAGGCGCACTCAAAACTGGACAGTGTGCCTTATAACCTGCTGCACCTAATGTACGCAATCATTCTGGTTGTGCTTACCCACCTCAAAGCTGTTTTATTTGCAACATTGTGCAATGATAAGTGTGATCAGTAGATGGCAGTCACACATTAGAGATACATGTAGACTGGAGTATGATGGCAGTCACACATAAGAGATAGGTGTAGACTGGAGTATGATGGCAGTCACACATTAGAGATACATGTAGACTGGAGTATGATGGCAGTCACACATAAGAGATAGGTGTAGACTGGAGTATGATGGCAGTCACACATTAGAGATAGGTGTAGACTGGAGTATGATGGCAGTCACACATAAGAGATAGGTGTAGACTGTATTATGATGGCAATCACACATAAGAGATAGGTGTAGACTGGAGTATGATGGCAGTCACACATAAGAGATAGGTGTAGACTGGAGTATGATGGCAGTCACACATAAGAGATAGGTGTAGACTGGAGTATGGTGGCAGTCCCACATAAGAGATAGGTGTAAACTGGAGTATGATGGCAGTCACACATTAGAGATACATGTAGACTGGAGTATGATGGCAGTCACACATTAGAGATAGGTGTAGACTGGAGTATGATGGCAGTCACACATAAGAGATAGGTGTAGACTGTATTATGATGGCAATCACACATAAGAGATAGGTGTAGACTGGAGTATGATGGCAGTCACACATAAGAGATAGGTGTAGACTGGAGTATGGTGGCAGTCCCACATAAGAGATAGGTGTAAACTGGAGTATGATGGCAGTCACACATTAGAGATACATGTAGACTGGAGTATGATGGCAGTCACACATTAGAGATAGGTGTAGACTGGAGTATGATGGCAGTCACACATTAGAGATAGGTGTAGACTGGAGTATGATGGCAGTCACACATAAGAGATAGGTGTAGACTGGAGTATGGTGGCAGTCCCACATAAGAGATAGGTGTAGACTGGAGTACGATGGCAGTCACACATAAGAGATAGGTGTAGACTGGAGTATGATGGCAGTCACACATAAGAGATAGCTGTAGACTGGAGTATGATGGCAGTCACACATAAGAGATAGGTGTAGACTGGAGTATGATGGCAGTCACACATAAGAGATAGGTGTAAACTGGAGTATGATGGCAGTCACACATTAGAGATACATGTAGACTGGAGTATGATGGCAGTCACACATTAGAGATAGGTGTAGACTGGAGTATGATGGCAGTCACACATAAGAGATAGGTGTAGACTGGAGTATGATGGCAGTCACACATAAGAGATAGGTGTAGACTGGAGTATGGTGGCAGTCCCACATAAGAGATAGGTGTAAACTGGAGTATGATGGCAGTCACACATTAGAGATACATGTAGACTGGAGTATGATGGCAGTCACACATTAGAGATAGGTGTAGACTGGAGTATGATGGCAGTCACACATAAGAGATAGGTGTAGACTGGAGTACGATGGCAGTCACACATAAGAGATAGGTGTAGACTGGAGTATGATGGCAGTCACACATAAGAGATAGGTGTAGACTGGAGTATGGTGGCAGTCCCACATAAGAGATAGGTGTAAACTGGAGTATGATGGCAGTCACACATTAGAGATACATGTAGACTGGAGTATGATGGCAGTCACACATTAGAGATAGGTGTAGACTGGAGTATGATGGCAGTCACACATAAGAGATAGGTGTAGACTGTATTATGATGGCAATCACACATAAGAGATAGGTGTAGACTGGAGTATGATGGCAGTCACACATAAGAGATAGGTGTAGACTGGAGTATGGTGGCAGTCCCACATAAGAGATAGGTGTAAACTGGAGTATGATGGCAGTCACACATTAGAGATACATGTAGACTGGAGTATGATGGCAGTCACACATTAGAGATAGGTGTAGACTGGAGTATGATGGCAGTCACACATAAGAGATAGGTGTAGACTGGAGTATGATGGCAGTCACACATAAGAGATAGGTGTAGACTGGAGTATGGTGGCAGTCCCACATAAGAGATAGGTGTAAACTGGAGTATGATGGCAGTCACACATTAGAGATACATGTAGACTGGAGTATGATGGCAGTCACACATTAGAGATAGGTGTAGACTGGAGTATGATGGCAGTCACACATAAGAGATAGGTGTAGACTGGAGTACGATGGCAGTCACACATAAGAGATAGGTGTAGACTGGAGTATGATGGCAGTCCCACATAAGAGATAGGTGTAGACTGGAGTATGATGGCAGTCACACATAAGAGATAGGTGTAGACTGGAGTACGATGGCAGTCACACATAAGAGATAGGTGTAGAATGGAGTATGATGGCAGTCACACATAAGAGATAGGTGTAGACTGGAGTATGATGGGAGTCCCACATAAGAGATAGCTGTAGACTGGAGTATGATGGCAGTCACACACAAGAGAAGTGTAGAGTGTAGTATGATGGCAGTCACACATAAGAGATAGGTGTAGACTGGAGTACGATGGCAGTCACACATAAGAGATAGGTGTAGACTGGAGTACGATGGCAGTCACACATAAGAGATAGGTGTAGACTGGAGTATGATGGCAGTCACACATAAGAGATAGCTGTAGACTGGAGTATGATGGCAGTCACACATAAGAGATAGGTGTAGACTGGAGTATGATGGCAGTCACACATAAGAGATAGGTGTAGACTGGAGTACGATGGCAGTCACACATAAGAGATAGGTGTAGACTGGAGTATGATGGCAGTCACACATAAGAGATAGCTGTAGACTGGAGTATGATGGCAGTCACACATAAGAGATAGGTGTAGACTGGAGTATGATGGCAGTCACACATAAGAGATAGGTGTAGACTGGAGTATGATGGCAGTCACACATAAGAGATAGGTGTAGACTGGAGTATGATGGCAGTCCAACATAAGAGATAGGTGTAGACTGGAGTATGATGGCAGTCACACATAAGAGATAGGTGTAGACTGGAGTACGATGGCAGTCACACATAAGAGATAGGTGTAGAATGGAGTATGATGGCAGTCACACATAAGAGATAGGTGTAGACTGGAGTATGATGGGAGTCCCACATAAGAGATAGCTGTAGACTGGAGTATGATGGCAGTCACACACAAGAGAAGTGTAGAGTGTAGTATGATGGCAGTCACACATAAGAGATAGGTGTAGACTGGAGTACGATGGCAGTCACACATAAGAGATAGGTGTAGACTGGAGTACGATGGCAGTCACACATAAGAGATAGCTGTAGACTGGAGTATGATGGCAGTCACACATAAGAGATAGGTGTAGACTGGAGTATGATGGCAGTCACACATAAAAGATAGGTGTAGACTGGAGTACGATGGCAGTCACACATAAGAGATAGCTGTAGACTGGAGTATGATGGCAGTCACACATAAGAGATAGGTGTAGACTGGAGTATGATGGCAGTCACACATAAGAGATAGGTGTAGACTGGAGTACGATGGCAGTCACACATAAGAGATAGGTGTAGACTGGAGTATGATGGCAGTCACACATAAGAGATAGCTGTAGACTGGAGTATGATGGCAGTCACACATAAGAGATAGGTGTAGACTGGAGTATGGTGGCAGTCCCACATAAGAGATAGGTGTAGACTGGAGTATGATGGCAGTCACACATAAGAGATAGGTGTAGACTGGAGTACGATGGCAGTCACACATAAGAGATGGGTGTAGAATGGAGTATGATGGCAGTCACACATAAGAGATAGGTGTAAACTGGAGTATGATGGCAGTCACACATTAGAGATACATGTAGACTGGAGTATGATGGCAGTCACACATTAGAGATAGGTGTAGACTGGAGTATGATGGCAGTCACACATAAGAGATAGGTGTAGACTGGAGTATGGTGGCAGTCCCACATAAGAGATAGGTGTAAACTGGAGTATGATGGCAGTCACACATTAGAGATACATGTAGACTGGAGTATGATGGCAGTCACACATTAGAGATAGGTGTAGACTGGAGTATGATGGCAGTCACACATAAGAGATAGGTGTAGACTGGAGTACGATGGCAGTCACACATAAGAGATAGGTGTAGACTGGAGTATGATGGCAGTCACACATAAGAGATAGGTGTAGACTGGAGTATGGTGGCAGTCCCACATAAGAGATAGGTGTAAACTGGAGTATGATGGCAGTCACACATTAGAGATACATGTAGACTGGAGTATGATGGCAGTCACACATTAGAGATAGGTGTAGACTGGAGTATGATGGCAGTCACACATAAGAGATAGGTGTAGACTGTATTATGATGGCAATCACACATAAGAGATAGGTGTAGACTGGAGTATGATGGCAGTCACACATAAGAGATAGGTGTAGACTGGAGTATGGTGGCAGTCCCACATAAGAGATAGGTGTAAACTGGAGTATGATGGCAGTCACACATTAGAGATACATGTAGACTGGAGTATGATGGCAGTCACACATTAGAGATAGGTGTAGACTGGAGTATGATGGCAGTCACACATAAGAGATAGGTGTAGACTGGAGTATGATGGCAGTCACACATAAGAGATAGGTGTAGACTGGAGTATGGTGGCAGTCCCACATAAGAGATAGGTGTAAACTGGAGTATGATGGCAGTCACACATTAGAGATACATGTAGACTGGAGTATGATGGCAGTCACACATTAGAGATAGGTGTAGACTGGAGTATGATGGCAGTCAAACATAAGACATAGGTGTAGACTGGAGTACGATGGCAGTCACACATAAGAGATAGGTGTAGACTGGAGTATGATGGCAGTCCCACATAAGAGATAGGTGTAGACTGGAGTATGATGGCAGTCACACATAAGAGATAGGTGTAGACTGGAGTACGATGGCAGTCACACATAAGAGATAGGTGTAGACTGGAGTATGATGGCAGTCACACATAAGAGATAGGTGTAGACTGGAGTACGATGGCAGTCACACATAAGAGATAGCTGTAGACTGGAGTATGATGGCAGTCACACATAAGAGATAGGTGTAGACTGGAGTATGATGGCAGTCACACATAAGAGATAGGTGTAGACTGGAGTACGATGGCAGTCACACATAAGAGATAGGTGTAGACTGGAGTATGATGGCAGTCACACATAAGAGATAGCTGTAGACTGGAGTATGATGGCAGTCACACATAAGAGATAGGTGTAGACTGGAGTATGGTGGCAGTCCCACATAAGAGATAGGTGTAAACTGGAGTATGATGGCAGTCACACATTAGAGATACATGTAGACTGGAGTATGATGGCAGTCACACATTAGAGATAGGTGTAGACTGGAGTATGATGGCAGTCACACATAAGAGATAGGTGTAGACTGGAGTACGATGGCAGTCACACATAAGAGATAGGTGTAGACTGGAGTATGGTGGCAGTCCCACATAAGAGATAGGTGTAAACTGGAGTATGATGGCAGTCACACATTAGAGATACATGTAGACTGGAGTATGATGGCAGTCACACATTAGAGATAGGTGTAGACTGGAGTATGATGGCAGTCACACATAAGAGATAGGTGTAGACTGGAGTACGATGGCAGTCACACATAAGAGATAGGTGTAGACTGGAGTATGATGGCAGTCCCACATAAGAGATAGGTGTAGACTGGAGTATGATGGCAGTCACACATAAGAGATAGGTGTAGACTGGAGTACGATGGCAGTCACACATAAGAGATGGGTGTAGAATGGAGTATGATGGCAGTCACACATAAGAGATAGGTGTAAACTGGAGTATGATGGCAGTCACACATTAGAGATACATGTAGACTGGAGTATGATGGCAGTCACACATTAGAGATAGGTGTAGACTGGAGTATGATGGCAGTCACACATAAGAGATAGGTGTGGACTGGAGTACGATGGCAGTCACACATAAGAGATAGGTGTAGACTGGAGTACGATGGCAGTCACACATAAGAGATAGGTGTAGACTGGAGTATGATGGCAGTCACACATAAGAGATAGCTGTAGACTGGAGTATGATGGCAGTCACACATAAGAGATAGGTGTAGACTGGAGTATGATGGCAGTCACACATAAGAGATAGGTGTAGACTGGAGTATGATGGCAGTCACACATAAGAGATAGGTGTCGACTGGAGTATGATGGCAGTCACACATAAGAGATAGGTGAACAACATACTGGGACACACAAACTCCTCTCCCACCATGAGGTGACAGCTCAGAAACCTTTTTTGTTTTTTAAATGTTTGATCTTTTTTATTATTATTATTTTGAATGTCCTATCTTTTGTGGTTGTTTTTAGAATGACCTACCTTTTTTTTTTTGTCATTTTGTTAATGTCTGATATCTTTTGTTGTTTGGTGATGTTCCTCCCTGACTCAGGCGGGCGTGCTATTAATAGCGCATGATGGCGTGGTGCCATGTTGCTGCTGCTGCTGCAAGCAGGAAGTGCAGTAAAGTGCAGCCTCTCAATCTTTCATGCATTCTGCTCTGGGAAAAACCAGGCAACTGTTTGGGGTTTTTTTTTAAACGATATTCCTTGTCCTGTGGCTTCTAACGGCGGCGCTTGCAACGTTGACACTCTTCCACTTCCAGCTTTTGGAGGACAAACACCTTTTGATTGCAAGCATCCAAAATGGCAACTATTGGACCATTTTGTTAGAATATCCTCTCAGCCGCTCCGTCACATTTTCTTTCTTTCCTGCTTGCCTCGTCTTGCTTTGTTTTTTCACCGCTGCTCCACTTGCACTTCAAGCACATGACTTATTAAAAGGCAGCGCACACACACACACACACACACACACGCACGCACGCACGCACACAAAGTATTTTAATAGAAGTGCTATTATAGTACGGTTTAAAAATGAGGCGTCTTATATTGATGGTTATTTTCTGTCAGGGCTGGGCGATAAAACGATATCAGTATATACTATGGCAATAAACACCTCATCAATAAAATATCCATCCATCCATCTTCTTCCATTTAGCCGAGGCGGGGGTCGCGGGGGCAGCATCCTAAGCAGAGGTAATACAATTTTAAATATCAATAAAAAGCACATTTAATCATTTTTCTTCTTGGTGGTAAGAATGCGCAAGTATGGAAGCAAGGTGTGTGTCAATACAGCCAGTGAGTGTATGTCAATACAGCCAGTGAGTGTGTGTCAATACAGCCAGTGAGTGTGTGTCAATACAGCCAGTGAGTGTGTGTCAATACAGCCAGTGAGTGTGTGTCAATACAGCCAGTGATTGTAATAAATAATTAAAATAAATATATACATTATTTTTTAAATCAGTTTATATATACTGATGTTCATTTTTAGGGAATGTAAATTTTATTTATTATTAATTTAGTTAGAAAAGATTTATTATTACTATTTTAGCTCAACATAGTTTGTTAATTGTAATGAATACATACATTTATATACAATTTTTATGAGATTTTATAATGATGTCTATTCAAGATACATAAATATTTTTAAGGAATCTACATGTTAGTATTTACCTTTAATTGAGTTAGAATGTATTTATTGTGGCACTGCATCATTGTATGCACATTTATTTTTATGAGTCCCTTTTTTTGACTTAAGCCTTGATAATAATCTTTGTGTTGAACGTTCCTATCATTTGACAAGGTTGCAAACTGTAAATAGCTTGGATACGATGATTGAATATGTGTCATTATTTGAGTGGGCCCCGGGCCCCTCTGTAGTGGTCCAAAAGGTTAGGAAGCCCTGCCCTAAAGTACGTGCAAATTTACAGTCTTTAGATGATAGAATGACTTTTCATTAGCCAGCAGGAAGTGCATTGATTGGAGTTTTTGCTGCCGTGCAATAAAATACATTCTTGCTCAATATGAAGATTTATTAAAAATGTT
>NC_084618.1:2491471-2513971 GCF_033978795.1 Nerophis ophidion | reverse complement strand
ACACACAACCTGCCGCAGCAGATACAGGTGACACACACACACAACCATACAGGTGACACACACACACACACACAACCATACAGGTGACACACACAACCTGCCGCAGCAGATACAGGTGACACACACACACAACCATACAGGTGACAAACATACACACAGCCATACAGGTGACACACACACACACACACAGCCATACAGGTGACACACACACACACACACAGCCATACAGGTGACACACACACACACACACACACAACCATACAGGTGACACACACACACACAACCATACAGGTGACACACACACACACACAACCTGCTGCAGCAGATACAGGTGACACACACACACAACCATACAGGTGACACACACACAACCATAAATGTGTACATATATATATATATATATATATATATATATATATATACACTTGTGATGTGTGTGTGTATGTATGTGTGTATAATATATATATATATATATGTACACACACACATACATCACAACTGTGTGTATATATATATATATATATAAATATATATATATATATATACACACAGTCGTGACGTGTGTGTGTGTATGTATGTATGTGTGTGTATATATATATATATATATATATATATATATATATATATATATATACATATACACACACACATATATTATGTATATATATATATATATATATATGTATATATATATATATATATATACACACATACAGTCGTGATGTGTGTGTGTGTGTGTGTGTATGTATGTGTATGTATATATAAATATATATATGTGTGTGTGTGTGTGTGTGTGTGTGTGTATGTATGTGTATGTATATATAAATATATATATGTGTGTGTGTGTGTGTGTGTGTGTGTGTGTGTGTATGTATGTGTATGTATATATAAATATATATATGTGTGTGTGTGTGTGTGTGTGTGTGTGTGTGTGTGTATGTATGTGTATGTATATATAAATATATATATGTGTGTGTGTGTGTGTGTGCGTATGTATAGGGCGGAGGATGTTTGACTTGCAGTTATAAATCAAAAGAGGAGAGTGCTGGTGTCATATAGAGGATCTTTGAGCAGGATGAACACATTGCTTGTGTTGGAAGTTGATCAACAGTAGTCTTATGTCAATAAAAACAATGTGTGTCCGTGAAAGTCTGACCTGAGTCTCTGACCAGCACTCACTTCCTGACTGGGTCTTTGACTGCGCCACAGAAGCTGACCCAGGAGAAGTACGAGGTCACCAGCTGCTCGCCCCAGGCGGCCATCTTGGTACGTACCACGGCGCAGCCCCAACTGGGGCTGAAGATCAGCCTCACCTCGCCCGCCATGAGGGAAGAGGAGGAGGAGGAGGAGGAAGAGGAAGAGGAGCAGGAACAGGAGCAGCAAGGGGAAGAAGATGTGGCGTTGGATGGCGTGAAAGAGGACGAAGAAGGCGAGGAAGAGGTGGCCTTGGATGGCGTCAACCAGGAGGAGGAGGAGAAGATGAACGGCCATGGTATGAACACAGACAGGAAGTATGGATATTCTTGTTTACGTGACACAGGAAGTAGGAATTTTATTGTTTACATGACACAGGAAGTAGGAATATTCTTGTTTACATGACACAGGAAGTAGGAATATTCTTGTTTACATGACACAGGAAGTAGGAATATTCCTATTTACATGACACAGGAAGTAGGAATATTCTTGTTGACATGACACAGGAAGGAGGAATATTCTTGTTTACATGACAGGAAGTAGGAATATTCCTATTTACATGAAACAGAAAGTAGGAATATTCTTGTTTACATGACAAAGGAATCATGAATATTCTTGTTTACAAGACACAGGAAGTATGAACATTCTTGTTTACATGACACAGGAAGTAGGAATATTCTTGTTTACATGACACAGGAAGTATGAATATTCTTGTTTACATGACACAGGAAGTACGAATATTCTTGTTTACATGACACAGGAAGTATGAATATTCCTATTTACATGAAACAGAAAGTATGAATATTCTTGTTTACAAGACACAGGAAGTAGGAATATTCTTGTTTACATGACACAGGAAGTAGGAATATTCTTGTTTACATGACACAGGAAGTAGGAATATACACACACACACACACAGAGAGGGAGACAATGCTACCACGTTGTTGACGACAAGAGTTGACATTTCTACTCGACACCTCTTGACATTTGAGGGGAGGAGCCCCATAAAACAACAATGATTCCCCGCAATAACACTCCTTCATCTACAGCTGTGTGTTTTCATTCTGCTGACCTTGCATGCCCAAAGTGCTGGCAGAATGAATCCAAAGCATACAGAAGAACCATCCAAACTTGGATGAAAAAGAGCTTTTGACCCGAATGTAAGACGACTTGGAGACTTTTCTTTCCATTTGTGGAGAGAAAAGATGACCACCGCATTGATGTTAATAAAGAAGCAATCAAGCAATGATTTTGATGATGATTAGTAGAAATGACGATAATGAGGCCCTCTGGATGCTGTGTGTTGCTTTAATTAGGCCCCAGCAAAAAAAGCAGCAAGAGCTCTATTTTTAATTGATCTGTGCGTTATTTTGCTCACACTTTCATTTCCTTTTTTAGGTCCTTAACACTTTTTGCAAGCACACCAGTATAACTGTCATACTCAATTCCACACTTATTTAAACATACTTCTTAAACTAAACATGCAAAATGGCTAAGAATGCCTGAAATAATGTACCTTTGTGAGTTTTACAAAAAAAAACATGAGATTTTGTCAGCTTTGCGAATACAAAAATGAGTGTTTTACTGAGTATGACAGTAATGTTCTTAGAACCCTGAGATCATGTGAAAAAAGCATTAAACTATTAAAACTTAACTCTTAAACCCAACATGCAAACTGTCTACAAATGCCTGAAATAATGTGTCTGTGTGAGTTTTACTTGAAACATTTTCTTTTGTAAGGCTTGCAATGACAAAAAATAGTTGTTTTACTCAATATGACAGTAGAACTCTCATAGTCAATATGACAGTTATTTAAATCAAACCTGAAAAATGGCTAATAATGCCTGAAATAATGTACCGTATTTCCTTGAATTGCCGCCGGGGCGCTAATTAATTTAAAACCTCTTCTCACTCCGGCGCTTACCAAAGGCATGCGGTAAATTTAGGCCTGCGCTTATAAATTTGAGTGATGTAAGGATACCATCATGAATAGTATATTTAATACAAAAAACATTATTATGGTCTTACCTTTACTTATAAATGACGTCCATGCTCAGCTCCTTCTGATCAAAAGCATCGATAACTTGTTTATAGAAGTCTTCCTTATCTTTCTTCAGTTTTAAAAGTCTCTCTGTCTCGATGGATATCTTCCTTTATGACCTCCTGCTTCAATTGAAACTCCAGTTTAGAAAACTGTTCTATTTTAGATATGTAATCCTCCATGTTAAAAGTGCAAGCGAGAGGAAAAAATAAACTCTTGCTGCTTGTTGTCACTTCTTCTGCAGCCGAGTAGTCGCAAGAAGGATCACTAGCGCCCTCTACCACCAGGAGGCGGGAGTCATTTAATGACTCATATTTGACACACGCAGCTACGGTATTTAATAAAACATAGCTGCTTACTGTTCTTTTTAGCATATTTAATAGTTTGGACCTTAAATCCTACTGAATAGTTCTTAATCTTTTCCCTTTATGCGATTTCAAATGATTGAAATCAGCCTCCTCCATTTTGAAAATGACGACAGGTGAAGTGTCACTCGTGACGTGACGAGTTTGACCCAGTGGAAATTCTAGACATGCGCTAATAGAAATAATATTTTGCGAAATGAGTTTGACCCGGCGTTAATCCTGAGCCGGCGGTAATGCTAACTAAGCAAGCGCTAATTATTTTGCCAAACGAGTTTGACTTGGCAGTAATTCTAGGCAGGCGCATACTATATACCTGGCGGCAATTCAAGGAAATACGGTATCTTTGTGAGTTTTACAAAAAAAAAACATGAGATATTGTAAGGTAATGTTCTTGGAATCCTGAGATCATGTAAAAAAAAAAAAATATTCAAATATATTTTTGAAACCCAATATGCAAAATGTCTACCAATGCCTGGAATAATGTATATTTTACTAGAAACATGGATAGTTTGATTGGCAACACTAAATGATCCCTAGTGGGATGAGCGGGTGACTTGTCCAGGGTGTACGCCGCCTTCCGCCTGAATGCAGCTGATTTAGGCTCCAGCACCGCTCGCTACCCCAAAAGGGACAAGCGGCAGAAAATGGATAACTTTGATATCTCAGGAAGTGTTGAAATGAGCTCTCTAGCGCCCCCTTGCCAACATCAAAGTCTGAGGAAGCAACACATGAAAAGAAAGAGGAAGTGGGCCACCTGGGTTTATTTGCGACCCGTTTGGCAGCAGTGAAGGTGTGGTCTTACAGTCGGGTCCATGCAGACAAGCACAGAGTTTTGATTTGCTTCCACGCTGTCAATCAAGACGAGTGAATGCAAAACTCCAAGATGTCTTCCCCTGTGATTCCGTGGCTCCTAAACAGCTTGTGTGCATTTCCCCGCTCGGGCGACCCAGCGTCCCCGCCGAGCAAATGCCACACCCTGTTTAAAGAAGGCAGCCTCCATCATGGCGGCGTGATGGAAGCCCGTGTTGAGGTGTGTGCGTGCACCTGCACACATTCACACCTGTGTGCTTGTTCTGTGGCAGTGTTGGCTGCCGCTGCTGAGGAGGAGGAGGAGGAGGAGGAAGAGGAGGTGCTGGATAGACACAGATGTCTGTGGGCCTTGGCAGCGCTGCGACACGCCAAGTGGTTCCAGGTCGGCACCCGCTCACTTCCTGTCTTCTGTCAGCATGACGCCCGCTCAGGCTACATGCTTTTCTTCTCTCGACCCGCCTGCTCTGTGTGGCCCCGCCCCCTCACTAACGCACACAAGACGTCCGCTTGGTCGCCGAGTTGAGCTGGTCACTTTTGGACGCCACTCACCTCCTTTCTCTCTCTGCCACTCTCAGGCCCGAGTGGAAGGACTCAAGTCCTGCATCATCGTGCTCAGGGTTCTGCGGGACATGTGCAAGAGGCAGGCCGCCTGGGAGCCTCTCGACGGATATGTAAGTCCTTGCCTCTTCTTCCCTCAAACTTAAACTCTCCGCCAACGCTGGCTCCGTAGCACATGGGACGCTTCAGGGAGTAAGAATTGTTTTAGTTCCATCCCCGTTTCCATATGAGTTGGGGAATTGTGTTAGATGTAAATATAAACAGAATACAATGATTTGCAAATCCTTTTCAAGCCATATTCAGTTGAATATGCTACAAAGACAACATATTTCATGTTCAAACTCATTAACTTTATTTTTTTTTGCAAATAATAATTAACTTAGAATTTCATGGCTGCAACACGTGCCAAAGTAGTTGGGAAAGGGCATGTTCACCACTGTGTTACATCACCTTTTCTTTTACCAAAACACTCAATAAACGTTTGGGAACTGAGGAAACTAATTGTTGAAGGTTTGAAAGTGGAATTCTTTCCCATTCTTGTTTTATGTAGAGCTTCAGTCCTTCAACAGTCCGGGGTCTCCGCTGTCCTATTTTACGCTTCATAATGCGCCACACATTTTCCATGGGAGACAGGTCTGGACTGCAGGCGGGCCAGGAAAGTACCCGCACTCTTTTTTACGAAGCCACGCTGTTGTAACTCGTGCTGAATGTGGCTTGGCATTGTCTTGCTGAAATAAGCAGGGGCGTCCGTGAAAAAGACGGCGTTTAGATGGCAGCATATGTTGTTCCAAAACCTTTATACCTTTCAGCATTAATGGTGCCTTCACAGATGTGTAAGTTACCCATGCCTTGGGCACTAATGCACCCCCATACCATCACACATGCTGGCTTTTACACTTTGCGTCGATAACAGTCTGGATGGTTCGCTTCCCCTTTGGTCTGGATGACACGATGTCAAATATTTCCAAAGACAATTTGAAATGTGGACTCGTCAGACCACAGAACACTTTTCCACTTTGCATCTTAGATGATCTCGGCCCCAGAGAAGCCGGCGGCGTTTCTGGATGTTGTTGATAAATGGCTTTCGCTTTGCATAGTAGAGCTTTAACTTGCACTTACAGATGTAGCGACCAACTGTATTTAGTGACAGTGGTTTTCTGAAGTGTTCCTGAGTCCATGTGGTGATATCCTTTAGAGATTGATGTCGGTTTTTGATACTGTGCCGTCTGAGGGATGGAAGGTCACGGTCATTTAATGTTGGTTTCCGGCCATGCCGCTTACGTGGAGTGATTTCTCCAGATTCTCTGAACCTTTTGATGATATTATGGAGCGTAGATGTTGAAATCCCTAAATTTCTTGCAATGTCACTTTGAGAAAGGTTGTTCTTAAACTGTTTGACTATTTGCTCACACAGTTGTGGACAAAGGGGTGTACCTCGCCCCATCCTTTCTTGTGAAAGACTGAGCATTTTTTGGGAAGCTGTTTTTATAGCCAATCATGGCACCCACCTGTTCCCAATTAGCCTGCACACCTGTGGGATGTTCCAAATAAGTGTTTGATGAGCATTCCTCAACTTTATCAGTATTTATTGCCACCTTTCCCAACTTCTTTGTCACGTGTTGCTGGCATCAAATTCTAAAGTTAATGATTATTCGCCACAACAACAAAAAAGTTAATGAGTTTGAACATCAAATATGTTGTCTTTGTAGCATATTCAACTGAATATGGCTTGAAAAGGATTTGCAAATCATTGTATTCTGTTTATATTTACATCTAACACCATTTCCCAACTCATATGGAAACGGGGTTTGTATGACTGTATACTTGTAGAGTGCTTTTCTACCTTCAAGGTACTCAAAGCGCTTTGACACCATTATCACATTCACACACACACACACACACACACACACACACACACACACACACACACACACACACACACACACACACACACACACACAAGGCTTTAACCAGCATCCATCAGGAGCAAGGGTGAAGTGTCTTGCTCAAGGACACAACGGGCGTGATGAGGTTGGTAGAAGGTGGGGATTGAACCAGGAACCCTCAATTTGCTGGCACGGCCACTCTCCCAACTCCCTAGCCATATAATATATTATATATATTATGCTTATGTATATATTTTATGTTATGTACATATTATGTATTTTATATATAATAAATAAATCATATATTATATTATTCCTATGTAATGTATATATTCTGTTATTATGTATATATTATGTATAATATTATAAGTATGTTATATATAATGTAATAAATAAATAATATATGATGTATTATATTATGCTTATGTATATAGTCTTGTTATTATGTATATATTATGTAATATATATATATATATAAGATAATAAATACATAATATATATAGTGTATTGTGTATTCTATTAAAATGTCCGTCTATCTGTGTTGGCCCTGCGATGAGGTGGCGACTTGTCCAGGGTGTAGTCTGCCTTCCGACCGATTGTAGCTGAGATAGTCTCCAGCGACCTCAAAGGGAATAAGCGGTAGAAAATAGATGGATATTATGCTTATGTATATAATATTCTATGTTGTTATGTATATAATGACTAAATAGTGTTTATGTTAGTATACTGATGGCAAAGAAGAGGACTAAAAGTTGAAAAGAAGACTTTTGTGTGCAGCCCCTGGAGTTGATCTGTGAGAAGGCCATCGCCACCTGCAGCAGACCCCTAGGGGCGGGGGAGGCCCTGCGTCGGGTCATGGAGTGTGTGGCCTCGGGCATCTTGCTCCCAGGTGGGAAGTCCTGCTTTTGTCCTTCTTCTGTGTGCTCAGGCAGAAGAATCACCTGGTCTCCCTCCCTCAGGTGGTCCTGGTCTACATGACCCCTGTGAGAAGGAGCCCACCGACACCTTAGCCCACATGACAGAGCAGCAGGCCGAGGCCGTCACCTGCAGCGCACAGGTATGCACACACACACACACACACACACACACACACACACACACACACACACACACACACACACACACACACACACACACACAGTTGGAGATACTTGATTTGTATTGGACGGCTGACTATAGGATGCTACTTTTTTCCTACACTTTGAACCCTGTGGTTTGTAAAACGGCGTGGCTAATTGGTGGATTTTTCACTCGCTGAAGACCATAATGCAAACAGTTCAAAAAGTAAATCCAGGAGAGACACTGAAAAGGAGGGTTTTTGTTTGCGCTACGGCGCCATCTTTTGGAGGAGTTGGCTTACTGCAGGTGCCGCTGGTTGAACCTTCACAGTGTTCCCTGCTCTTTAAAGCTTTGCCATTCCGTCTTCTAGCCGTCCATAGCGTTACTACTTGTACGGATTCTTCATCCATCACTCCAAGCAATGTTTGTGAGTTTTACAATATAACTACAACTATTCTCACTTACTAAACTGTCCCATGTGTGATGTCTGTAGGAGTGTTTTCATGCATGTTTGCACCTGCTATCGTAATGTAATCAAGGTAGCGTTGTTGCTTTTCACAAGTGTCTGTTTTAGTATTATTAACTTACAATCACATACTTTTTGTCTTGTTTCACTCTCACAAATTCCTCAGTAAATTCACCAAAACGTAAGGGTGGAGTTATTGAGTCTGAGTACTAGCTTGCGCAGCTATGATGACTTCTGTTTTGTTTGATCAGCCGTTTTACTGCCTTGCTACAGACACTGTTTGTAAACGATAAAAGTATGTAAATAAACATTTACAGAATTTTAGGTGTAAATAAGTATATATATCTGTGGCTTATAGTCCGGTGCGGGTAATATATAGAAACTTACTTTTTTATTCTGAAATTTAGTGGGTGCGCTTTATACTATGCTTTTACTTTGTAGGACCAGTCTTGATCTCTACTAAACAATGGCTGGTCTTTCTTTGTTTACGTAATTCACCAGACGGTAAATTGTTAAAAAAAAAAAGTAGATTTTAACCACAAAAGCGCGTCTTCGGGCTTCGACTTCTCCTTGGCACTGTTGCTAGCCGTGACCGCTGTGTTCCAAACTTGATTCCTTTACTGCACACTTCCTGTCCGTCACTTTATGTGAAACCGTCAGGAACGTGTGCCGCATGGAAGGTTCCGGGCTGAAAAGGTGGTGACGCGTTGGTCGTTCCGCCATCTAGTCATTGTCTCGCCGCCACTCATCTTCCCTCTGTTGTGTGTGTGTGTGTGTGTGTGTGTGTGTGTGTGTGTGTGTGTGTGTGTGTGTGTGTGTGTGTGTGTGTTCCTTAGCACGCGCTCAGGCTCATCGCCTTTGGGCAGATCTGCAAAGTGTTGGAGATGGATCCTCTTCCTTCCAGCAAACAGAAGTTCCCTTGGTGCGACAAAGAAGGTGTGTGTCTCCTCTTTTACAAACAATGGAAAAAAATAAGTATATAATCATTGTAGTATCGACTAAACACGCTCTTGTACTCGGTATCATTACAGTGGATATTTGTATAGATCCACCCATTTGTTAACGTTGAGTAGCGCTAGCTGGCAGTGAGCTATTGTGTCCTCCTACGCTGTGTAGTGAGGCATGTTTAGATAGTCTTTGTCCTCCAGTGATAATGGTACTTGTAGGAAACACTTTATTTGTCACCATTGAGGCGAGCATTAGTGATTTAGAGGTAGCTAAAACACTGCGGAGGGACGTTAGCTGCTAGCTCGCCAGGTTTTAAAGCACCGTGTTTACAGATTTACCTTAATGCTTAGTTTTCAAGCCCAAAATGTTCTGCCTCCTTTGTCATCCACGCTGTTTCCGCTTGTTTTACCACGCCGTTTTTACCGTGTCCGTTAAAAATAAAATAAAAAAATAGCTGTGTTTTTCAGAGGTCGGTGTATCAATAAATCAAAGGTTATTTGTTTGGCACTTTAGCGATTTGCATTTAAACACATTAAACAAAAAAAAAACAGTACCTCCCATTTTTGTTTACATAATTGCAAGTTAAAAACAGTCAAGCCCCGCCCCCTTTTTTGTTTTCTTCCTGTCGACCAACACATAATAACAACATGAGCACGGAGGTGACGTAACAAAGTCAGGTGACTTTCTTCCTAGCTCCATATATGGTGTCAACTTACCCAAAGTGCTTTGCGCGAGTCTGCAATTGTGGTCCATGAGCTCCTTCTTATCCTCCATCTCCTTGTTGCGGATCCTACATGTCTCCAAATTAAAAAGTAGCACATAGTTGGAACTTCATCTCTCAGTAGATCCGCTAAAAACAACAACATGGCTGACAAGCAGAAGACGCAGTCAAAGTGGAGGCACGTAAATAAGACCGCCCACAAAACGGTCAGAAAGTGATTGGGAAACATTCTGGAGAACATCATTTAAAAAATGGACATAAGAAGCACCATTCCATGTTATCTACAACAAACTGTGGGCTCCATCTAGAATCCCTTTATTGAAAATGTGTTTTATTGCAGCCAGTGTTACTGTTCAAATTAAATACAAATATCAAATACACTGCCTTGTTTTCTACGCATACTTTGGTTTTACAAAAAAATACACCGACAATATAATTGAATAAAACTTGTGAGCCAAAAAATTTGTTGAAAAATTCTTTTTTTTTTTAAATAGTTTATTTTAATAAAGTGTAAAAATTCAGAGGATAACAAAATCAGTGTGGAAATTCTATAAAATTGACTTTGTTGAAATACAGTATTTTGAAATTCAGTGTAAAATAAATGATGCTGACAATTTAATTGAACAAAGAAATGGATTAACAATGTCAGAATAAAGAGTTTTAAAATGATGTATGTAAAAATTCAGTGTAAAAAATATGCTGACAATTTAATAGAATAAAAGATTTTGGAGCAAAATCTGTGGGTTTAGAAATTATGTATACTAAAATACGGCGTGTAAAAAATTGAATAAACTAATTTAATATAACAATTTAATTAAATAAAAATTGTGAGCCAAAAAAACCTGTTTAAAAATTCAGTTTGTTAAAATTTATATTTTTTTTAAATAACGTGTAAAAATTCAGAAGATAGATAAATCAGTGTGGAAAAAAATGATGTTGACAATTTAATTGAATACAAAATTGAGCAAAATGAGTTCCAGTTGTACTGGGAGCTCGGACTTCCTGCTCCATATTTCAACTGCAACGCTCCTGGAGGTCTGCATGATGAGGGCCCGCCACCACCACCACCTCCACCCACACCACCACCACCCACACCATCACCCACACCACCACCACCCACAACACCACCACCACCACCACCCACAACACCACCACTACCACACCACCAACACCCACAACACCACCACTACCACACCACCAACACCCACAACACCACCACCACTACCACCCACAACACCACCACCACCACCCACAACACCACCACTACCACACCACCAACACCCACAACACCACCACCACTACCACCCACAACACCAGCACTACCACACCACCACCACCGCCACCCACAACACCACCACCCACAACACCCACACCACCACCCACACCACTACCACCAACACCCACACCACCACCACCCACAACACCCACACCACCACCCGCCACCCACAACACCACCACTACCACCAACACCACCACTACCACACCACCACCACCCACAACACCACCACCGCCAGCCACTACCACACCACCACCACCCAAAACACCCACAACACCACCACTACCACACCACCCACACCACCACCACTACCACACCACCACCACCCACAACACCACCACCGCCAGCCACTACCACTACCACACCACCACCACCCAAAACACCCACACCACTACCACCACCACCAACACCCACAACACCCACACTACCAGCACTACCACAACACCACCACTACCACACCACCGCCACCCACAACACCACCACCCACAACACCCACACCACCACCAACACCCACACCACCACCACCCACAACACCCACAACACCACCACCGCCACCCACAACACCCACACCACCACCACCCACAACACCACCACCGCCACCCACAACACCACCACTACCACACCACCACCACCCACAACACCACCACCGCCAGCCACTACCACTACCACACCACCACCACCCAAAACACACCCACACCACCACCACCCACAACACCCACACCACCACCACCCACAACACCACCACTACCACACCACCCACACCACCACCACCACTACCACACCACCACCACCCACAACACCACCACCGCCATTCACTACCACTACCACACCACCACCACCCACAACACCCACACCACCACCACCCACAACACCACCACTACCACACCACCCACACCACCACCACCACTACCACACCACCACCACCCACAACACCACCACCGCCAGCCACTACCACACCACCACCACCCACAACACCCACACCACCACCACCCACAACACCACCACCGCCAGCCACTACCACTACCACACCATCACCCAAAACACCCACAACACCACTACCACCACCACCAACACCCACACCACCACCCACAACACCCACACTACCACCACCGCTGCAGCCCACAACTCACCAACATGTGAATAAGTGCAAGGTGGGAAAAAAAGTCCAAAATGTGTTGACATTTGGATGTGTTTTAGTTGGGAGTCGGTCGGACGTCTGACCGACTCCCATTTTGGACTTTTCTCCTCAGAATGTGGGGAAAAGGTTGAAGGTCCCCCTGGGAGGGACTAACACGGGGCAGCTAAAATGTGAACAAATACGACAAAGGTGAAGTGTTTGGAAAAAGTAAGAAATGGGAGTAGGTGTGACGTCTGACCTACTGCCATCTTATACTTAGAAAAAAGCCAGGCCACACCTTGGAGTCCTCTGGCCTGGAGCTCAGGTGCCCAGGAGCCCAGGTGCCCAGGAGCCCAGGAGCCACAGCACATCAGGGCCCCCAGTGCTGAGGAAGACTGGAAATAGCTCCATGTATCTAAAACCTATTAAGAGGATCAATTAAATGAATAAAATATATTAATAAAACACAATTTAAAAAGGCATGACCCGTATTTTCCGGACCATAGGGCCCACCTAAGGCGCATTAAAGGAGTCATATTGTTCAGATTATTATTTCCAGATCATAGGGCCCACCTAAGGCGCATTAAAGGAGTCATATTTTTCAGATTATTATTTCCAGATTATAGGGCGCACCTAAGGCGCATTAAAGGAGTCATATTATTCAGATTATTATTTCCGGACCAAAGGGCCCACCTAAGGCGCATTAAAGGAGTCATATTGTTCAGATGATTATTTCCAGATCATAGGGCCCACCTAAAGCGCATTAAAGGAGTCATATTATTCAGATTATTATTTCCGGACCAAAGGGCCCACCTAAGGCGCATTAAAGGAGTCATATTGTTCAGATTATTATTTCCAGATCATAGGGCCCACCTAAGACGCATTAAAGGAGTCATATTATTCAGATTATTTTCTAGATGTAAAAGACTTCCTTGTGTCTTGTGACGGTGCTTCTTTGCTCAAAATGTTGCATAGATGATGTGCAACACATCTTCAACTCACTTTCCGACAGTCGCTTCAGGATGCGTCTTATTTATGTGCCTCCACTTGGACAGCGTCTTGTCCTTGTTGTAGCGGTGTAGCGTGCAAGGACAGGAGTGGAAGAAGTGTCAAAAGATAGTGCTAACTGTTTTAATGACATTCAGACTTGACTTCAATTAATAACGGAGCCGCATCTCCTCATCCGTGGCTCACTAGTGCAACAACAACACCTGGAATGTGTCCCGTGACCGGAACTCTCCAATAAGTAAAGTTCCTTGGGTGAATAATGTCAACTCACTACACCGGTGTGTTTTAAAGTTAAAGTGCCAATGATTGTCACACACACACTTGGTCTGGTGAAATTATTCCCTTCATTTGACCCATCACCCTTGATCACCCCCTGGGAGGTGAGGGGAGCAGTGAGCAGCAGCGGTGGCCACACTTGGTAATCATTTTTGATGATTTAACCCCCAATTCCAAGCAGGTTAGGTAATGGCTCCCATTTTTATAGTCTACTGACAGATATAAGGAGGACTTTACACTACTTTATATTAGAAATGGCAACAGTGGAGGATGAATGTCACATAACAAGAAGATAAAGAAAAAGAAGAAGCTTATCGACTATAATGGCGGACACGCAGACATTTTCAGGACTTATGCAGATTCCAAATACAGATCAGCAGGTACCAATAATAATAATAATAATAATAATACATTTTATTTGGTATAGCGCTTTTCTGAGCACTCAGACGCTTTACAGGTCATAAGGTAAGAAAAGTTGGTTTTGCATAAAATTGCGAAACAAAACAGCAGATAATATGTATTCCATTATAATAATAGCGTATGTTGAAGCACAGTACGTCTGACTATGGTAGTTGTAATGCTCCAACAATTCATCAAGCGCTGTGACTTCATAGCTAAGTCCTACTAAAACAAAAAACAGATTTTTGAGCGCCGCGTGTAATGTTCTATGTTCTCCATGGAACATTAAAGATTTGGTGTTGTTTACTGGCGTCAGCCTGCAGTCTACACGTATCTCTTATGTGTGACTGCCATCTACTGGTCCCACTTATCATGACGCCATGTACCAAATAAAAAAGCTTTGCGGTCAGAATGGTTCCAGACATTAGGCGCACCGAGTTATAAGGCGCACTGTCGGGTTTTGAGAGAGAAGAAAGGTTTCAAGCCTGACAGTCAGGAAAATGTGGTAGTGAGAAACTGAAATAAGATGCATGAATTTGGGTAATAAACCCAGAGCCTTGAAGAGATAATAGGAGTGGTAAGATGAAGGAGTTAAAAGGAGGTTGAACATTGTCACACTCCAGTGGAACATTCCCAGCTTCTCATCCTCTGACGTCTCAAACACCAGCCCACCTTTGACCCTCCCCCCTCCCTCGCCATCTGCATGCTCAACATGGCCGCCGCCGCGTCTCACATTCGACGTTCACCGTCTTTACCTGCGGTTGACCCTCGCTACGTTACCCCCCCCCCCCTTTACCTGCGGTTGACCCTCGCAACGCCCCCCCCCCCCCTCCCCGCCGTCTTTACCTGCGGTTGACCCTCGCAACATCCCCCCCCTTTATCTGCAACTGACCCTCGCTACGTTCCCCCCTCCCCCTTTACCTGCGGTTGACCCTCGCTACGTTACCCCCCCCCCCCCTTTACCTGCGGTTGACCCTCGCAACGCCCCCCCCCCCCTCCCCCCTCCCCGCCGTCTTTACCTGCGGTTGACCCTCGCAACATCCCCCCCCTTTACCTGCGGTTGACCCTCGCAACGTCCCCCCCTCCCCGCCGTCTTTACCTGCGGTTGACCCTCGCAACGTCCCCCCCCCTCCCCGCCGTCTTTACCTGCGGTTGACCCTCGCAACGTCCCCCCCCTCCCCGCCGTCTTTACCTGCGGTTGACCCTCGCTACGTCCCCCCCCTCCCCGCCCTCTTTACCTGCAGCTGACCCTCGCTATGTCGTCGTCGTCGCCCCCCCCCCCCTTTATCTGCAACTGACCCTCGCTACGTTCCCCCCTCCCCCTGCAGGCTTGGCCCTGAAGCGGCCGTACGAGGACGGCGTGATGGACGACAGAGAGCTCATCAAGAGGATGAAGAGGAACCTGAGAAAAGGTATGACCAGACTGACTGGACAGTGGTAATCACTGATCACCCTCAGTGGATGGCAAGTCATTCTCTCAACATTCTTCAGTCTTTTGGAGCAATGACACTTTAAAAACTCATAATAGTGTTTAAAAAGAAGTCATCAATGTTGTTTTACTTTGAACACTTAAGTCTGTAGATGATAGTTTCTTCATTATTTATGTTTATTTGTTTTGTGTCCTCCCTGTCAGACAAAACTTACTTTTAATTGTCAAACACACAAAATACGCAATATTTTCCCTCCAAATATTTGGAAGGGTCATTTGTGATTTCCCAGAATGTAAAGTGATCTGTGTTCAGTTCTAGACAGCAAAGCCATGGACTCCAACCAGCCCATGAACGCCCTCATGCGCTTGAACCAGATCCGTCCAGGTCTACAGTACCGTCTGCTGTCCCAGTCGGGCCCGGTTCACGCTCCCGTCTTTACCATGTCCGTGGACCTGGACGGGACCGTCTATGAGGCATCGGGGTCCTCCAAGAAGACCGCCAAACTCCATGTAGCAGTCAAGGTAAGAAGGTGTGGGTGCAGGTGGCCAGTCGGGCAAGCGGCTGGTCCATCGGGCCGTCGGTCAATTGGTCCGGCAGTAAGTCGTTCTGTCCGTCCGTCGATAGGCCAGTCGGTCAGTTATTCCTTCCGTCCGTCGATCGGTCGGTTGGTGAGTCGTTCCATTCGTCCGTCGTTCGGTCGGTCATCCATCCGTCAATCGTTCCGTTGGGCAGTCAGTTTTTCCGTCCGTCCATCCGTCGGTCGGCCAGTCCATCGGCCCGCCAGTCAGTCGTTCCGTCCATCGGTCTATTGGACCATCACCGGGTCCGTCGGTGGATCGTTCGGTCGTTTCGTTCGGTCGTTTTGTCCGTCCGTCCGACGGTCGGTCAGTCGATTGGTCTATCGGTCGGTTGTTCCATCCGTCCGGCAGTTGGTCGATCGTCGATCGTTCCGTCCGACCGTCGATCAATCAGTTGGTCATTCCGTCTCTCCGTCAGTCGGTCGATTGGTCCATCGGTGGATCGGTCGGCCACTCGGTCTGGCTGTCGGTCATTCCGTCTGTCCATCAGTCAGTCGATCGGTCCATCAATCGGCCCGTCAGTCAATCAGTCTGTCTGTCCGTCCGTCGATCAGTCGGTTGTTCCTTCCGTTCGGCGGTCAGTCGATTAGTCCATTGGTCGGTCAATCTGCCGGTCGGGTGGTTCGGTCGTCAGTCGTTCCGTCGT
Source organism: Nerophis ophidion (assembly GCF_033978795.1). Lineage (NCBI taxonomy): Eukaryota > Metazoa > Chordata > Actinopteri > Syngnathiformes > Syngnathidae > Nerophis > Nerophis ophidion. The sequence goes on along the minus strand of NC_084618.1, from coordinate 2,497,193 downwards.
TCTGTCGGCCGTTCCGTCGGTCCGGCCATCGGTCGTTCTGTTTGTCGGTCGGTCGATTGGTCCATTGGTCAACCCATTGGTTGGGCGTTGGTCGTTCTGTCAGTCAGTCAGTCGATTGGTCCTTCAGTCGGTCCATCTGTCGGTCGGTCGGTCGGTCCGCCGGTCAATGATTCTGTTTGTCTGGGCATCGGTCGATTAATCCATTGCCCGGTCCGTCGGTCAGCCGGTCGGTCCAGTCGTTGGTTGTTCCGTCTGTCCTTTGGTCGATTGGTCCATCGGTCTGCCGGTCCGGCGGTCGGTTGTTCCGTCCATCCGTTTGTCCGGCGGTCAATCGTTCTGTCCGTCCGTCGGCAGGTCGATTGGTCCATCGGCCGATCTGTCGGTCCATCAGCCTAACTGTCGATCGGCTGGTCGTTCCGTCGGTCGGTCAATTGGTCCATCGGTTTGTCGGTCCGGCTGTCAGTCGTTCCGTCATTCCGTTGGTCAGTCGATTGGTCCATCCATCGGCCCATCGGTCTGGTGGTCGGTCGTTCTGTCCGTCGGTCGGTCGATTGGTCCATCGGATGGACGGTCAGTAGGTCCGTACCTCCTTCCCTCCCTTCCATCCATGTAATCCTGAACTGGGGGTGAACAACAAGAAGGCGAAGCTAATCGGCGGGTCAATTCCGTAAAAGGTTCCTTTTCCACCTTCTTTTCCTTTCTTTCCTTCCAGCACTCTTTCATCTGTCCATCACCTTCTCGCCGCCTCAGACTGTCTCTTTTGCGTCTTTCTCACCTGAAACCTTTCTATTTGTTTCTTGCCATGTCGCAGGTTCTTCAGGCCATGGGCTACCCGACCGGGTTCGACTCCGACCTGGACCCCATGAGCTCGGACGAGAAGTCTGACGGCGAGGGCAAGAGCGAGACGTCCTCGCACACCAGCAATAACGCCACGCACGCCTCGGACAGCTCCAACACGCTGGAGGTCAACTCTATTTTCTTCTTTTATTCCTCTTGCTCGCCCCGAATAAGCAACCTGTCCTGAACATAAGACCACCCTGAACATATGAACACCCTGAACATAAGACCACCCTGAACATAAGACCACCCTGAACATAAGACCACCCTGAACATATGAACACCCTGAACATAAGACCACCCTGAACATAAGACCACCCTGAACATAAGACCACCCGGCCCTTCTTTTTATGACATCATCCAATATATTAGACAGCATGTTTCATCTTTCAACCACACTCCGAGTATAAGACAACTGATTTTTAAACTTTTCAAAAATGTATTATTTATTGACAAGCTAAGAAAAAAAGACTGTCTTATATTTGAGTCAATATAGTACATAGTCAGCACATGTATTTTTTTTAATTCAAATGCTAAAAAAATAAATATGCTGTCTTATATTCAAGTCAAAGTACATAATCAGCACATTTTATTTTATATTTTATTAAAACTGACAAAAAGTAAAATACTGTCTTATATTCAAATCAATAAAGTACATGATCAGAAATAAAAAAAAAAGTATTATTTATAAAAAAAATTGAAAAATATTGTCGTATATTTGAGTTAATATAGTACTAAATCAGCACATTTTATTAATGTTTTTTTCATTAAAAAGCTGATAAAAACCAAATACCGTTTTATATTCAAGTCACTAAAGTACTGTATATGATCAGGACTTTTGTTAATTCATTATTTATTAAAAAAGCTTAAAAAAAGAAAAACACTTTTATATTTGAGTGAGTAAAGTACATAATCAGCACATTCATTTCATTTTTTTTAAAAGGCTAAAAAATAAAAATACCGTCTTATTGTCAAATTAATATAGTACATAAGCAGCTCATTACAGTATTTTTTCATTAAAAAGCTGATTAAAAGAAAAATGTTGTCTTATATTTCAGTCAATGCAGTAAATAATCAGCTCATTTTATTTTATGTTGAATTCAAATGCTGAAAAAAAGAAAAATACCATCTCATATTCAAGTCAATAAGGTACATAATCACCACATGTGTTTAATTTTTCTTTTAAAAGCTAAAAGAATACTGTCTTATTGTCAAATTAATATAGTACATAAGCAGCAAGCGCATTTTATTAAAAAAATATTTAAAAAAAGTATTGTCTCATATCTGAATCAATACAGTACATAATCAGCACATGTATTTATTTTTTTATTAAAACTCTAAAAAAAGAAATATGCCGTCTTATATTCGAGTCAATAGAGTACATAATCAGCACATTCATTGAATTTTTTGTTATAAAGGAAAAATGCCATCTTTTAGTTTAGTTCATGTAATACATAATCAACTCATTTTATTTTGTATCAAAAAGCCAAAAATATAGAAATAACATCTTGAATGCAAGTCAATTTAGTACATAATCTTCACTTTTTTATTTTTAAAACGCTAATAAAATTAAAATCATGTCTTATATTGTAGTCAGTCAAATACATCATCAGAACTTTATTTATTGTTAATTAAAATAATTCCATTTATTTATTATTTTATTTTTTATGAAAAAGCTGATCCAAAAAAAAATCTGTCTTATATTGTCGCCAGTGAAGTACATCATCATAACTTTATTTGTTAGTTAAAAACCCCAAAATAGAAGAATACCGTCCTATGTTTTATGTATTTATTCGATTTTGTATGAAAAGGCAGACAAAAAGAAAAATACTCTTATATTGTTGTCAGTGAAGAATGTCATCAAAACGTTTTATTGTTTAGTTTTTTTTAAACCCCCAAAAGAATACACTCCTATATTTGATGTATTTTTTTTTTTTTTTTTTATGAAAACAAGAAGAAGAAAGTACATCATCAGGAATTTTTTTAGTTATTAATGAAATTGTCAATATAGACTATCTTCTATATTGACTCAAATATAAGACCGCATTTTAACAAAAAATGCGGTCATAGAACTTAGTCGCCCTGCTATGAGGTGGCGACTTGTCCAGGGTGTACGCTGCCTTCTGCCCGAAACGCAGCTGAGATAGACTGCCACGACCCCGAAAGGGACAAGCGGTAGAAAATGGATGAATGGATAGAAGATAGTCAGCACTTTTTGCTGTTTGATGGGAAAGCTGAGAATAGAAAAGATCATCTTATATTTGAGTATCTCTGGTCAGGAGGTTCCATTGAAAGAAAAGCCAAGTGAGGTCTTCTTTTGGTCCAGGTGCGGACTCAGGGTCCCATACTGACCGCCAGCGGCAAGAACCCGGTCATGGAGCTCAACGAGAAGAGACGAGGACTCAAGTACGAGCTCATCTCCGAGAGCGGTGGCAGCCATGATAAACGCTTCGTCATGGAGGTGAGAACACTCTACACATATAGGACGCACTTCTAGTGAGACCACGCTACGCATATAGGACGCACTTCTAGTGAGACCACGCTACGCATATAGGACGCACTTCTAGTGAGACCACGCTACGCATATAGGACGCACTTCTAGTGAGACCACGCTACGCATATAGGACGCACTTCTAGTGAGACCACGCTACGCATATAGGACGCACTTCTAGTGAGACCACGCTACGCATATAGGACGCACTTCTAGTGAGACCACGCTACGCATATAGGACGCACTTCTAGTGAGACCACGCTACGCATATAGGACGCACTTCTAGTGAGACCACGCTACGCATATAGGACGCACTTCTAGTGAGACCACGCTACGCATATAGGACGCACTTCTAGTGAGACCACGCTACGCATATAGGACGCACTTCTAGTGAGACCACGCTACGCATATAGGACGCACTTCTAGTGGGACCACGTTACGCATATAGGACGCACTTCTAGTGAGACCACGCTACGCATATAGGAAGCACTTCTAGTGAGAACACTCTACGCATATAGGACGCACTTCTAGTGAGAACACTCTACACATATAGGACGCACTTCTAGTGAGACCACGCTACGCATATAGGACGCACTTCTAGTGAGACCACGCTACGCATATAGGACGCACTTCTAGTGCGACCATGCTACGCATATAGGACGCACTTCTAGTGAGACCACGCTACGCATATAGGACGCACTTCTAGTGAGACCACGCTACGCATATAGGACGCACTTCTAGTGAGACCACGCTACGCATATAGGACGCACTTCTAGTGAGACCACGCTACGCATATAGGACGCACTTCTAGTGAGACCACGCTACGCATATAGGACGCACTTCTAGTGAGACCACGCTACGCATATAGGACGCACTTCTAGTGAGACCACGCTACGCATATAGGACGCACTTCTAGTGAGACCACGCTACGCATATAGGACGCACTTCTAGTGAGACCACGCTACGCATATAGGACGCACTTCTAGTGAGACCACGCTACGCATATAGGACGCACTTCTAGTGAGACCACGCTACGCATATAGGACGCACTTCTAGTGAGACCACGCTACGCATATAGGACGCACTTCTAGTGAGACCACGCTACGCATATAGGACGCACTTCTAGTGGGACCACGCTACGCATATAGGACGCACTTCTAGTGAGACCACGCTACGCATATAGGAAGCACTTCTAGTGAGAACACTCTACGCATATAGGACGCACTTCTAGTGAGAACACTCTACACATATAGGACGCACTTCTAGTGAGACCACGCTACGCATATAGGACGCACTTCTAGTGAGACCACGCTACGCATATAGGACGCACATCTAGTGCGACCATGCTACGCATATAGGACGCACTTCTAGTGAGACCACGCTACGCATATAGGACGCACTTCTAGTGAGACCACTCTACGCATATAGGACGCACTTCTAGTGGGACCACGCTACGCATACAGGACGCACTTCTAGTGGGACCACGCTACGCATATAGGACGCACTTCTAGTGAGACCACTCCACGCATATAGGACGCACTTCTAGTGAGAACACTCTACGCATATGGGACGCACTTCTAGTGGGACCACGCTACGCATATGGGACGCACTTCTAGTGAGACCACGCTACGCATATAGGAAGCACTTCTGGTGAACCACTCTACGCATATAAGACGCACTTCTAGTGAGACCACGCTACGCATATTGGACACACTTCTAGTGGGACCACGCTACGCATATAGGACGCACTTCTAGTGAGACCACGCTACGCATATAGGACGCACTTCTAGTGAGACCACTCTACGCATATAGGACGCACTTCTAGTGGGACCACGCTACGCATATGGGACGCACTTCTAGTGAGACCACGCTACGCATATAGGACGCACTTCTAGTGAGACCACGCTACGCATATAGGACGCACTTCTAGTGAGACCACGCTACGCATATAGGACGCACTTCTAGTGAGACCACGCTACGCATATTGGACGCACTTCTAGTGAGACCACTCTACGCATATAAGACGCACTTCTAGTGAGACCACTCTACACATATAGGACGCACTTCCAGTGAGACCACCCTACGCATATAGGACGCACTTCTAGTGAGACCACTCTACGTATATAGGAAGCACTTCTAGTGGGACCACACTACGCATATAGGACGCACCTCCAGTGAACCACGCTACGCATATAAGACGCACTTCTAGTGAGACCACGCTACGCATATTGGACGCACCTCTAGTGAGACCACGCTACGCATATAGGACGCACTTCTAGTGGGACCACTCTACGCATATAAGACGCACTTCTAGTGAGACCACTCTACGCATATAGGACGCACTTCCAGTGAGACCACTCTACGCATATAGGACGCACTTCTAGTGAGACCACT
>NC_084618.1:2473971-2486471 GCF_033978795.1 Nerophis ophidion | reverse complement strand
CTCATGTGTGGGAGTGTACCATGTGACCTCATGTGTGGGAGTGTACCACGTGACCTCATGTGTGGGAGTGTACCACGTGACCTCATGTGTGGGAGTGTACCACGTGACCTCATGTGTGGGAGTGTACCACGTGACCTCATGTGTGGGAGTGTACCATGTGACCTCATGTGTGGGAGTGTACCACGTGACCTCATGTGTGGGAGTGTACCATGTGACCTCATGTGTGGGAGTGTACCATGTGACCTCATATGTGGGAGTGTACCATGTGACCTCATGTGTGGGAGTGTACCATGTGACCTCATGTATGGGAGTGTACCATGTGACCTCATATGTGGGAGTGTACCATGTGACCTCATATGTGGGAGTGTACCATGTGACCTCATATGTGGGAGTGTACCATGTGACCTCATATGTGGGAGTGTACCATGTGACCTCATATGTGGGAGTGTACCATGTGACCTCATGTGTGGGAGTGTACCATGTGACCTCATATGTGGGAGTGTACCTTGTGACCTCATATGTGGGAGTGTACCATGTGACCTCATATGTGGGAGTGTACCATGTGACCTCATATGTGGGAGTGTACCATGTGACCTCATATGTGGGAGTGTACCATGTGACCTCATGTGTGGGAGTGTACCATGTGACCTCATGTGTGGGAGTGTACCATGTGACCTCATATGTGGGAGTGTACCATGTGACCTCATATGTGGGAGTGTACCATGTGACCTCATATGTGGGAGTGTACCATGTGACCTCATATGTGGGAGTGTACCATGTGACCTCATATGTGGGAGTGTACCATGTGACCTCATATGTGGGAGTGTACCATGTGACCTCATATGTGGGAGTGTACCATGTGACCTCATATGTGGGAGTGTACCATGTGACCTCATGTGTGGGAGTGTACCATGTGACCTCATGTGTGGGAGTGTACCATGTGACCTCATGTGTGGGAGTGTACCATGTGACCTCATGTGTGGGAGTGTACCATGTGACCTCATATGTGGGAGTGTACCACGTGACCTCATGTGTGGGAGTGTACCACGTGACCTCATGTGTGGGAGTGTACCACGTGACCTCATGTGTGGGAGTGTACCACGTGACCTCATGTGTGGGAGTGTACCACGTGACCTCATGTGTGGGAGTGTACCATGTGACCTCATATGTGGGAGTGTACCATGTGACCTCATATGTGGGAGTGTACCATGTGACCTCATATGTGGGAGTGTACCATGTGACCTCATATGTGGGAGTGTACCATGTGACCTCATGTGTGGGAGTGTACCATGTGACCTCATGTGTGGGAGTGTACCATGTGACCTCATGTGTGGGAGTGTACCATGTGACCTCATGTGTGGGAGTGTACCATGTGACCTCATATGTGGGAGTGTACCATGTGACCTCATATGTGGGAGTGTACCATGTGACCTCATGTGTGGGAGTGTACCATTTGACCTCAAGTACCATGTGACCTCATGTGTGGGAGTGTACCATGTGACCTCATATGTGGGAGTGTACCATGTGACCTCATATGTGGGAGTGTACCATGTGACCTCATATGTGGGAGTGTACCATGTGACCTCATATGTGGGAGTGTACCATTTGACCTCATATGTGGGAGTGTACCATTTGACCTCAAGTACCATGTGACCTCATATGTGGGAGTGTACCATTTGACCTCAAGTACCATGTGACCAGCAGGTTTCGGGACGCCGTACGCCTACAGCCACGCTGCCGCCGCAGCTGCCGCCGCCGCCGCTGCTCCCACATACGGTATGTTTCTTTACTTCCTGTTTGTTCATTCTGCTCCCTGACAGCTTTCTAAACAATCACTTTATAACAACAAACTTTCTAAACAATCACTTTATAACAATAAACTTTCTAAACAATCACTTTATAACAACAACAATCTCACTAAGTGGCTTCCAAGGTTCATGTCTTTCCTTTTTTTGGACTTGCTGTGATTGGTGGCTGGTGTGTACTACTTACTGGTGTGTACTACTTACTGGTGTGTACTACTTACTGGTGTGTACTACTTACTGGTGTGTACTACTTACTGGTGTGTACTAGTTACTGGTGTGCACTACTTACTGGTGTGTACTAGTTACTGGTGTGTACTACTTACTGGTGTGCACTACTTACTGGTGTGTACTAGTTACTGGTGTGTACTACTTACTGGTGTGTACTAGTTACTGGTGTGTACTACTTACTGGTGTGCACTACTTACTGGTGTGTACTAGTTACTGGTGTGTACTACTTACTGGTGTGTACTAGTTACTGGTGTGTACAACTTACTGGTGTGCACTACTTACTGGTGTGTACTAGTTACTGGTGTGTACTACTTACTGGTGTGTACTAGTTACTGGTGTGTACTACTTACTGGTGTGCACTACTTACTGGTGTGTACTACTTACTGGTGTGTCCTACTTACTGGTGTGCACTACTTACTGGTGTGCACTACTTACTGGTGTGTACTACTTACTGGTGTGTACTACTTACTGGTGTGTACTACTTACTGGTGTGTACTACTTACTGGTGTGTACTACTTACTGGTGTGTACTACTTACTGGTGTGTACTACTTACTGGTGTGTACTACTTACTGGTGTGTACTAGTTACTGGTGTGCACTACTTACTGGTGTGTACTAGTTACTGGTGTGTACTACTTACTGGTGTGCACAACTTACTGGTGTGTACTAGTTACTGGTGTGTACTACTTACTGGTGTGTACTAGTTACTGGTGTGTACTACTTACTGGTGTGCACTACTTACTGGTGTGTACTAGTTACTGGTGTGTACTACTTACTGGTGTGTACTAGTTACTGGTGTGTACAACTTACTGGTGTGCACTACTTACTGGTGTGTACTAGTTACTGGTGTGTACTACTTACTGGTGTGTACTAGTTACTGGTGTGTACTACTTACTGGTGTGCACTACTTACTGGTGTGTACTACTTACTGGTGTGTACTAGTTACTGGTGTGTACTACTTACTGGTGTGCACTACTTACTGGTGTGTACTAGTTACTGGTGTGTACTACTTACTGGTGTGTACTAGTTACTGGTGTGTACAACTTACTGGTGTGCACTACTTACTGGTGTGTACTAGTTACTGGTGTGTACTACTTACTGGTGTGTACTAGTTACTGGTGTGTACTACTTACTGGTGTGCACTTCTTACTGGTGTGCACTTCTTACTGGTGTGTACTACTTACTGGTGTGCACTACTTACTGGTGTGCACTACTTACTGGTGTGCACTACTTACTGGTGTGCACTACTTACTGGTGTGTCCTACTTACTGGTGTGTACTACTTACTGGTGTGTACTAGTTACTGGTGTGTCCTACTTACTGGTGTGTACTAGTTACTGGTGTGTCCTACTTACTGGTGTGCACTACTTACTGGTGTGCACTACTTACTGGTGTGCACTACTTACTGGTGTGTACTACTTACTGGTGTGTACTACTTACTGGTGTGCACTACTTACTGGTGTGCACTACTTACTGGTGTGTACTACTTACTGGTGTGTACTACTTACTGGTGTGTACTACTTACTGGTGTGTACTAGTTACTGGTGTGCACTACTTACTGGTGTGTACTAGTTACTGGTGTGTACTACTTACTGGTGTGCACTACTTACTGGTGTGCACTACTTACTGGTGTGTACTACTTACTGGTGTGTACTAGTTACTGGTGTGTACTACTTACTGGTGTGCACTACTTACTGGTGTGTACTAGTTACTGGTGTGTACTACTTACTGGTGTGTACTAGTTACTGGTGTGTACAACTTACTGGTGTGCACTACTTACTGGTGTGTACTAGTTACTGGTGTGTACTACTTACTGGTGTGTACTAGTTACTGGTGTGTACTACTTACTGGTGTGCACTACTTACTGGTGTGTACTACTTACTGGTGTGTCCTACTTACTGGTGTGCACTACTTACTGGTGTGCACTACTTACTGGTGTGTACTAGTTACTGGTGTGTACTACTTACTGGTGTGTACTAGTTACTGGTGTGTACTACTTACTGGTGTGCACTTCTTACTGGTGTGTACTACTTACTGGTGTGTCCTACTTACTGGTGTGCACTACTTACTGGTGTGCACTACTTACTGGTGTGCACTACTTACTGGTGTGTCCTACTTACTGGTGTGTACTACTTACTGGTGTGTACTAGTTACTGGTGTGTCCTACTTACTGGTGTGTCCTACTTACTGGTGTGTACTAGTTACTGGTGTGTCCTAGTTACTGGTGTGTACTACTTACTGGTGTGTACTAGTTACTGGTGTGTCCTACTTACTGGTGTGCACTACTTACTGGTGTGCACTACTTACTGGTGTGCACTACTTACTGGTGTGCACTACTTACTGGTGTGCACTACTTACTGGTGTGTCCTACTTACTGGTGTGTACTACTTACTGGTGTGTACTAGTTACTGGTGTGTCCTACTTACTGGTGTGTACTAGTTACTGGTGTGTCCTACTTACTGGTGTGTACTACTTACTGGTGTGCACTACTTACTGGTGTGTACTACTTACTGGTGTGCACTACTTACTGGTGTGTACTACTTACTGGTGTGTACTACTTACTGGTGTGTACTACTTACTGGTGTGCACTACTTACTGGTGTGCACTACTTACTGGTGTGCACTACTTACTGGTGTGTCCTACTTACTGGTGTGTACTAGTTACTGGTGTGTCCTACTTACGGGTGTGTACTACTTACTGGTGTGCACTACTTACTGGTGTGCACTACTTACTGGTGTGCACTACTTACTGGTGTGTACTACTTACTGGTGTGTACTACTTACTGGTGTGTACTACTTACTGGTGTGTACTACTTACTGGTGTGTACTACTTACTGGTGTGTACTACTTACTGGTGTGCACTACTTACTGGTGTGCACTACTTACTGGTGTGCACTACTTACTGGTGTGTACTACTTACTGGTGTGTACTACTTACTGGTGTGTACTAGTTACTGGTGTGTACTAGTTACTGGTGTGTACTACTTACTGGTGTGTACTAGTTACTGGTGTGTACTACTTACTGGTGTGCACTACTTACTGGTGTGCACTACTTACTGGTGTGTACTACTTACTGGTGTGTCCTACTTACTGGTGTGCACTACTTACTGGTGTGCACTACTTACTGGTGTGCACTACTTACTGGTGTGCACTACTTACTGGTGTGTCCTACTTACTGGTGTGTACTACTTACTGGTGTGTACTAGTTACTGGTGTGTCCTACTTACTGGTGTGTACTACTTACTGGTGTGCACTACTTACTGGTGTGTACTACTTACTGGTGTGCACTACTTACTGGTGTGTACTACTTACTGGTGTGTACTACTTACTGGTGTGTACTACTTACTGGTGTGTACTACTTACTGGTGTGTACTACTTACTGGTGTGCACTACTTACTGGTGTGCACTACTTACTGGTGTGTCCTACTTACTGGTGTGTACTAGTTACTGGTGTGTCCTACTTACTGGTGTGCACTACTTACTGGTGTGTACTACTTACTGGTGTGCACTACTTACTGGTGTGTACTACTTACTGGTGTGTACTACTTACTGGTGTGTACTACTTACTGGTGTGTACTACTTACTGGTGTGTACTACTTACTGGTGTGTACTACTTACTCGTGTGCACTACTTACTGGTGTGTCCTACTTACTGGTGTGTACTAGTTACTGGTGTGTCCTACTTACTGGTGTGTACTACTTACTGGTGTGCACTACTTACTGGTGTGTACTACTTACTGGTGTGCACTACTTACTGGTGTGTACTACTTACTGGTGTGTACTACTTACTGGTGTGTACTACTTACTGGTGTGCACTACTTACTGGTGTGCACTACTTACTGGTGTGTACTACTTACTGGTGTGTACTAGTTACTGGTGTGCACTACTTACTGGTGTGTACTATTTACTGGTGTGTACTACTTACTGGTGTGCACTACTTACTGGTGTGCACTACTTACTGGTGTGTACTAGTTACTGGTGTGTACTACTTACTGGTGTGTACTAGTTACTGGTGTGTACTACTTACTGGTGTGCACTACTTATTGGTGTGTACTAGTTACTGGTGTGTACTACTTACTGGTGTGCACTACTTACTGGTGTGTACTACTTACTGGTGTGCACTACTTACTGGTGTGTACTACTTACTGGTGTGTACTACTTACTGGTGTGTACTAGTTACTGGTGTGTACTACTTACTGGTGTGTACTAGTTACTGGTGTGTACTACTTACTGGTGTGCACTACTTACTGGTGTGTACTAGTTACTGGTGTGTACTACTTACTGGTGTGTACAACTTACTGGTGTGCACTACTTACTGGTGTGTACTAGTTACTGGTGTGTACTACTTACTGGTGTGTACTAGTTACTGGTGTGTACTACTTACTGGTGTGCACTACTTACTGGTGTGTACTACTTACTGGTGTGTCCTACTTACTGGTGTGCACTACTTACTGGTGTGCACTACTTACTGGTGTGCACTACTTACTGGTGTGTCCTACTTACTGGTGTGTACTACTTACTGGTGTGTCCTACTTACTGGTGTGTACTAGTTACTGGTGTGTCCTACTTACTGGTGTGTACTAGTTACTGGTGTGTCCTACTTACTGGTGTGTACTACTTACTGGTGTGCACTACTTACTGGTGTGTACTACTTACTGGTGTGCACTACTTACTGGTGTGTACTAGTTACTGGTGTGTACTACTTACTGGTGTGTACTAGTTACTGGTGTGTACTACTTACTGGTGTGCACTACTTACTGGTGTGCACTACTTACTGGTGTGTCCTACTTACTGGTGTGCACTACTTACTGGTGTGCACTACTTACTGGTGTGCACTACTTACTGGTGTGTCCTACTTACTGGTGTGTCCTACTTACTGGTGTGTCCTACTTACTGGTGTGTACTAGTTACTGGTGTGTCCTACTTACTGGTGTGTACTACTTACTGGTGTGCACTACTTACTGGTGTGTACTACTTACTGGTGTGCACTACTTACTGGTGTGTACTACTTACTGGTGTGTACTACTTACTGGTGTGTACTACTTACTGGTGTGTACTACTTACTGGTGTGTACAACTTACTGGTGTGCACTACTTACTGGTGTGTACTAGTTACTGGTGTGTACTACTTACTGGTGTGTACTAGTTACTGGTGTGTACTACTTACTGGTGTGCACTACTTACTGGTGTGCACTACTTACTGGTGTGCACTACTTACTGGTGTGTACTACTTACTGGTGTGTACTACTTACTGGTGTGTACTACTTACTGGTGTGCACTACTTACTGGTGTGCACTACTTACTGGTGTGTACTACTTACTGGTGTGTACTACTTACTGGTGTGTACTACTTACTGGTGTGTACTAGTTACTGGTGTGCACTACTTACTGGTGTGTACTAGTTACTGGTGTGTACTACTTACTGGTGTGCACTACTTACTGGTGTGCACTACTTACTGGTGTGTACTACTTACTGGTGTGTACTAGTTACTGGTGTGTACTACTTACTGGTGTGCACTACTTACTGGTGTGTACTAGTTACTGGTGTGTACTACTTACTGGTGTGTACTAGTTACTGGTGTGTACAACTTACTGGTGTGCACTACTTACTGGTGTGTACTAGTTACTGGTGTGTACTACTGACTGGTGTGTACTAGTTACTGGTGTGTACTACTTACTGGTGTGCACTACTTACTGGTGTGTACTACTTACTGGTGTGTCCTACTTACTGGTGTGCACTACTTACTGGTGTGCACTACTTACTGGTGTGTACTAGTTACTGGTGTGTACTACTTACTGGTGTGTACTAGTTACTGGTGTGTACTACTTACTGGTGTGCACTTCTTACTGGTGTGTACTACTTACTGGTGTGCACTACTTACTGGTGTGCACTACTTACTGGTGTGCACTACTTACTGGTGTGTCCTACTTACTGGTGTGTACTACTTACTGGTGTGTACTAGTTACTGGTGTGTCCTACTTACTGGTGTGTCCTACTTACTGGTGTGTACTAGTTACTGGTGTGTCCTACTTACTGGTGTGTACTACTTACTGGTGTGTACTAGTTACTGGTGTGTCCTACTTACTGGTGTGCACTACTTACTGGTGTGCACTACTTACTGGTGTGCACTACTTACTGGTGTGCACTACTTACTGGTGTGTCCTACTTACTGGTGTGTACTACTTACTGGTGTGTACTAGTTACTGGTGTGTCCTACTTACTGGTGTGTACTAGTTACTGGTGTGTCCTACTTACTGGTGTGTACTACTTACTGGTGTGCACTACTTACTGGTGTGTACTACTTACTGGTGTGCACTACTTACTGGTGTGTACTACTTACTGGTGTGTACTACTTACTGGTGTGTACTACTTACTGGTGTGTACTACTTACTGGTGTGCACTACTTACTGGTGTGCACTACTTACTGGTGTGCACTACTTACTGGTGTGTCCTACTTACTGGTGTGTACTAGTTACTGGTGTGTCCTACTTACTGGTGTGTACTACTTACTGGTGTGCACTACTTACTGGTGTGCACTACTTACTGGTGTGCACTACTTACTGGTGTGTACTACTTACTGGTGTGTACTACTTACTGGTGTGTACTACTTACTGGTGTGTACTACTTACTGGTGTGTACTACTTACTGGTGTGTACTACTTACTGGTGTGCACTACTTACTGGTGTGCACTACTTACTGGTGTGCACTACTTACTGGTGTGTACTACTTACTGGTGTGTACTACTTACTGGTGTGTACTAGTTACTGGTGTGTACTAGTTACTGGTGTGTACTACTTACTGGTGTGTACTAGTTACTGGTGTGTACTACTTACTGGTGTGCACTACTTACTGGTGTGCACTACTTACTGGTGTGTACTACTTACTGGTGTGTCCTACTTACTGGTGTGCACTACTTACTGGTGTGCACTACTTACTGGTGTGCACTACTTACTGGTGTGCACTACTTACTGGTGTGTCCTACTTACTGGTGTGTACTACTTACTGGTGTGTACTAGTTACTGGTGTGTCCTACTTACTGGTGTGTACTACTTACTGGTGTGCACTACTTACTGGTGTGTACTACTTACTGGTGTGCACTACTTACTGGTGTGTACTACTTACTGGTGTGTACTACTTACTGGTGTGTACTACTTACTGGTGTGTACTACTTACTGGTGTGTACTACTTACTGGTGTGCACTACTTACTGGTGTGCACTACTTACTGGTGTGTCCTACTTACTGGTGTGTACTAGTTACTGGTGTGTCCTACTTACTGGTGTGCACTACTTACTGGTGTGTACTACTTACTGGTGTGCACTACTTACTGGTGTGTACTACTTACTGGTGTGTACTACTTACTGGTGTGTACTACTTACTGGTGTGTACTACTTACTGGTGTGTACTACTTACTCGTGTGCACTACTTACTGGTGTGTCCTACTTACTGGTGTGTACTAGTTACTGGTGTGTCCTACTTACTGGTGTGTACTACTTACTGGTGTGCACTACTTACTGGTGTGTACTACTTACTGGTGTGCACTACTTACTGGTGTGTACTACTTACTGGTGTGTACTACTTACTGGTGTGTACTACTTACTGGTGTGTACTACTTACTGGTGTGCACTACTTACTGGTGTGTACTACTTACTGGTGTGTACTAGTTACTGGTGTGCACTACTTACTGGTGTGTACTATTTACTGGTGTGTACTACTTACTGGTGTGCACTACTTACTGGTGTGCACTACTTACTGGTGTGTACTAGTTACTGGTGTGTACTACTTACTGGTGTGTACTAGTTACTGGTGTGTACTACTTACTGGTGTGCACTACTTATTGGTGTGTACTAGTTACTGGTGTGTACTACTTACTGGTGTGCACTACTTACTGGTGTGTACTACTTACTGGTGTGCACTACTTACTGGTGTGTACTACTTACTGGTGTGTACTACTTACTGGTGTGTACTAGTTACTGGTGTGTACTACTTACTGGTGTGTACTAGTTACTGGTGTGTACTACTTACTGGTGTGCACTACTTACTGGTGTGTACTAGTTACTGGTGTGTACTACTTACTGGTGTGTACTACTTACTGGTGTGCACTACTTACTGGTGTGTACTACTTACTGGTGTGTACTACTTACTGGTGTGCACTACTTACTGGTGTGCACTACTTACTGGTGTGTCCTACTTACTGGTGTGTACTACTTACTGGTGTGCACTACTTACTGGTGTGTACTACTTACTGGTGTGCACTACTTACTGGTGTGTACTACTTACTGGTGTGTACTACTTACTGGTGTGTACTACTTACTGGTGTGTACTACTTACTGGTGTGTACTACTTACTGGTGTGCACTACTTACTGGTGTGCACTACTTACTGGTGTGTACTAGTTACTGATGTGTACTACTTACTGGTGTGTACTACTTACTGGTGTTTCCTACTTACTGGTGTGTACTACTTACTGGTGTGCACTACTTACTGGTGTGTCCTACTTACTGGTGTGTACTAGTTACTGGTGTGTCCTACTTACTGGTGTGTACTACTTACTGGTGTGCACTACTTACTGGTGTGTACTACTTACTGGTGTGCACTACTTACTGGTGTGTACTACTTACTGGTGTGTACTACTTACTGGTGTGTACTACTTACTGGTGTGCACTACTTACTGGTGTGTACTACTTACTGGTGTGTACTAGTTACTGGTGTGCACTACTTACTGGTGTGTACTATTTACTGGTGTGTACTACTTACTGGTGTGCACTACTTACCTGTGTGTACTAGTTACTGGTGTGTACTACTTACTGGTGTGTACTAGTTACTGGTGTGTACTACTTACTGGTGTGCACTACTTACTGGTGTGTACTACTTACTGGTGTGTACTACTTACTGGTGTGTACTACTTACTGGTGTGTCCTACTTACTGGTGTGCACTAGTTACTGGTGTGTACTACTTACTGGTGTGTACTACTTACTGGTGTGTACTAGTTACTGGTGTGTACTACTTACTGGTGTGTCCTACTTACTGGTGTGCACTAGTTACTGGTGTGTACTACTTACTGGTGTGTACTACTTACTGGTGTGCACTACTTACTGGTGTGTACTACTTACTGGTGTGTACTAGTTACTGGTGTGCACTACTTACTGGTGTGTACTATTTACTGGTGTGTACTACTTACTGGTGTGCACTACTTACCTGTGTGTACTAGTTACTGGTGTGTACTACTTACTGGTGTGTACTAGTTACTGGTGTGTACTACTTACTGGTGTGCACTACTTACTGGTGTGTACTACTTACTGGTGTGTACTACTTACTGGTGTGTCCTACTTACTGGTGTGCACTAGTTACTGGTGTGTACTACTTACTGCTGTGTACTACTTACTGGTGTGTACTAGTTACTGGTGTGTACTACTTACTGGTGTGTCCTACTTACTGGTGTGCACTAGTTACTGGTGTGTACTACTTACTGGTGTGTACTACTTACTGGTGTGCACTAGTTACTGGTGTGTACTACTTACTGGTGTGCCATCAGCAGAGACGCTGTAGTCAGTCACTAGTAACTAGTAACTAGTTAACGAGCCTGAAGAAGAGCAATATGAAAGTTAGCTTCTTTGTTGTCAGGATTTTGTTTCCAATGATCAGAAAAGTTATTTCAAGTCTGTGCTGCCTCGTTGTTGTCATGTTGCATACGTGCTTTTATTGAATATTTAAATGTTTGCACAGCAGGATCCTTCCCAACTAACACCTGCTTCTCATCCTGTCTCCTGCTTTCTCTTCATCCAAACTTCTAACAACTAACCCTAGCGTTGTGGGCGTGTCCTCCTCGCGAGGCAGCGTCCTGCCTAGCGTTGTGGGCGTGTCCTCCTCGCGAGGCAGCGTCCTGCCTAGCGTTGTGGGCGTGTCCTCCTCGCGAGGCAGCGTCCTGCCTAGCGTTGTGGGCGTGTCCTCCTCGCGAGGCAGCGTCCTGCCTAGCGTTGTGGGCGTGTCCTCCTCGCGAGGCAGCGTCCTGCCTAGCGTTGTGGGCGTGTCCTCCTCGCGAGGCAGCGTCCTGCCTAGCGTTGTGGGCGTGTCCTCCTCGCGAGGCAGCGTCCTGCCTAGCGTTGTGGGCGTGTCCTCCTCGCGAGGCAGCGTCCTGCCTAGCGTTGTGGGCGTGTCCTCCTCGCGAGGCAGCATCCTGCCTAGCGTTGTGGGCGTGTCCTCCTCGCGAGGCAGCGTCCTGCCTAGCGTTGTGGGCGTGTCCTCCTCGCGAGGCAGCGTCCTGCCTAGCGTTGTGGGCGTGTCCTCCTCGCGAGGCACCGTCCTGCCTAGCGGTGTGGGCGTGTCCTCCTCGCGAGGCAGCGTCCTGCCTAGCGTTGTGGGCGTGTCCTCCTCGCGAGGCAGCGTCCTGCCTGGCGTTGTGGGCGTGTCCTCCTCGCGAGGCAGCGTCCTGCCTGGCGTTGTGGGCGTGTCCTCCTCGCGAGGCAGCGTCCTGC
>NC_084618.1:2448490-2473951 GCF_033978795.1 Nerophis ophidion | reverse complement strand
TCTTCGGGACATTTCCTTCAGAACAGCCTGTTCCATGCCAAGGCCATTCAGGGAGTCCAAATCGTAGATAAAAAGTTGTTTTCCTCTGAGAAGACAAAATATTGACTTATCTTTTCTGTTGTCCATGCTGGATCTCTTTCAGTTCCAATTAATTATCTTGTCCTTTCGGTCATGACCCAAAGCTCATGACCATAGGTGAGGATGGGAACGTAGATCGAACGCTCAAATGAGAGCTTGGCCTTCCGGCTCAGCTCCTTCTTCACCACAACGGATCGGTACAACGTCCGCATTACTGAAGACGCCGCACCGAACCGCCTGTCGATCTCACCATCCACTCTTCCCCCACTCGTGAACAAGACTCCTAGGTACTTGAACTCCTCCACTTGGGGCAGGGTCTCCTCCCCAACCCGGAGATGGCACTCTACCCTTTTCCGGGCGAGAACCATGGACTCGGACTTGGAGGTGCTGATTCTATTCCCAGTTGCTTCACACTCGGCTGTGAACCGATCCAGTGAGAGTTGAAGATCCCGGTCAGTTGAAGCCATCAGGACCACATCATCTGCAAAAAGCAGAGACCTAATCCTGCAGCCACCAAACCGGAACCCCTCAACGCCTTGACTGCGCCTAGAAATTCTGTCCATAAAAGTTATGAACAGAATCGTGACAAAGGGCAGCCTTGGTGGAGTCCAACCCTCACTGGAAATGTGTTCGACTTGCGGACCAAGCTCTGACACTGATCATACAGGGAGTGGACCGCCACAATAAGACAGTCCCATACCCCATACTCTCTGAGCACTCCCCACAGGACTTCCCGAGGGACACGGTCCAATGCCTTCTCCAAGTCCACAAAGCACATGTAGACTGGTTGGGCAAACTCCCATGCACCCTCAAGAACCCTGCCCAGAGTATAGATCTGGTCCACAGTTCCACCACCAGGACGAAAACCACACTGTTCCTCCTGAATCCGAGGTTGGACTATCAGACGTAGACTCCTCTCCAGTACACCTGAATAAACCTTACCGGGAAGGCTGAGGAGTGTGATCCCACCATAGTTGGAACACACCCTCCGGTCCCCCTTCCTAAAGAGAGGGACCACCACCCCGGTCTACCAATCCAGAGGTAGCGCCCGCGATGTTGCAGAGTCTTGTCAACCAAGACAGCCCCACAGCATCCAGAGACTTAAGGAACTCCAGGCGGATCTCGAGATTTAGGGCTGCCAATTATGGCCAAAGTAATAATGAAGATTATTGTAATCGATATTAAAATCTTGATTAGTGATTGCTAGGACAAGCAGTGTTGGGGTGTGAACATAAGACCATCATGTACTTTGTAATGTCTAATAAAAAGACCATAGATAAATGTTATCCATATATCTAAAGACAAATATTATTTTTATATTCGTTAATATCTTTGTCATTACATGATGCATTTCATTGATGTTTTCCAAGGTTGTAAAAATGTGTTGAATAAATATTACATTTCAACATTTCTGTCCACGAAGATTTGAGTCAGCCCGCCACACATAGTCATTTTGATAGTAGGCTAATTGGGCCATGTTGTTCCAGACCATAGCAAACGTTACCATTTTGTTCCGAACCACAGTAAACGCTACAATTTTGTTACAAACCACAGCAAACGTTATGTTGTTGCAGAACAAAGAAAATGTTACTCATCTTGCAAAGATTGTAATAAATCCTTTAGAAGAAGATGGCCTACCGTGTCCTTTAACTTGAACACACACATCTATGCCTTTGTAATTCCAGTCATGTCCAGGAGTTATCTCACCCTCTGAAAAGTTTCACTAATGTTTGCCCATACTCTAAAAATGTGTACAATAAATATTACATTTCAACATTTCTGTCTATGAAGAGTTGCGTCAGCCTGCTACACATAGTCCTTTTGATAGTAGGCTAATTGGGCCATGTTGTTCCAGACCACAGCAAATGTTACAATTTTGTTCCAGAACCACAGCAAACGTTATGATGTTGTTCCAGACCACAGCAAATGTTACCATTTTGTTCCATACCACAGCATACATTACAAATTTGTTCCAGACCACAGCAAATGGTATAATTTTGTTCCAGACCACAGAAAATGTTACCATCTTGTTACAGACCACAGGAAACATTACCATTTTGTTCCAAACCACAGTAAACGCTACAATTTTGTTACAAACCACAGCAAACGTTATGTTGTTGCAGAACACAGAAAATGTTACTCATCTTGCAAAGATTGTAATAAATCCTTTAGAAGAAGATGGCCTACCGTGTCCTTTAACTTGAACACACACATCTATGCCTTTGTAATTCCAGTCATGTCCAGGAGTTATCTCACCCTCTGAAAAGTTTCACTAATGTTTGCCCATACTCTAAAAATGTGTACAATAAATATTACATTTCAACATTTCTGTCTATGAAGAGTTGCGTCAGCCTGCTACACATAGTCCTTTTGATAGTAGGCTAATTGGGCCATGTTGTTCCAGACCACAGCAAATGTTACAATTTTGTTCCAGAACCACAGCAAACGTTATGATGTTGTTCCAGACCACAGCAAATGTTACCATTTTGTTCCATACCACAGCATACATTACAAATTTGTTCCAGACCACAGCAAATGGTATAATTTTGTTCCAGACCACAGAAAATGTTACCATCTTGTTACAGACCACAGGAAACATTACCATTTTGTTCCAAACCACAGTAAACGCTACAATTTTGTTACAAACCACAGCAAACGTTATGTTGTTGCAGAACACAGAAAATGTTACTCATCTTGCAAAGATTGTAATAAATCCTTTAGAAGAAGATGGCCTACCGTGTCCTTTAAGTAGAACACACACATCTATGCCTTTGTAATTCCAGTCATGTCCAGGAGTTATCTCACCCTCTGAAAAGTTTCACTAATGTTTTCCCATACTCTAAAAATGTGTACAATAAATATTACATTTCAACATTTCTGTCTATGAAGAGTTGTGTCAGCCTGCAACACATAGTCCTTTTGATAGTAGGCTAATTGGGCCATGTTGTTCCAGACCACAGCAAATGTTACAATTTTGTTCCAGAACCACAGCAAACGTTATGATGTTGTTCCAGACCACAGCAAATGTTACCATTTTGTTCCATACCACAGCATACATTACAAATTTGTTCCAGACCACAGCAAATGGTATAATTTTGTTCCAGACCACAGAAAATGTTACCATCTTGTTACAGACCACAGGAAACATTACCATTTTGTTCCGAACCACAGTAAACGCTACAATTTCGTTACAAACCACAGCAAACGTTATGTTGTTGCAGAACAAAGAAAATGTTACTCATCTTGCAAAGATTGTAATAAATCCTTTAGAAGAAGATGGCCTACCGTGTCCTTTAACTTGAACACACACATCTATGCCCTTGTAATTCCAGTCATGTCCAGGAGTTATCTCACCCTCTGAAAAGTTTCACTAATGTTTTCCCATACTTTAAAAATGTGTACAATAAATATTACATTTCAACATTTCTGTCTATGAAGAGTTGTGTCAGCCTGCAACACATAGTCCTTTTGATAGTAGGCTAATTGGGCCATGTTGTTCCAGACCACAGCAAATGTTACAATTTTGTTCCAGAACCACAGCAAACGTTATGATGTTGTTCCAGACCACAGCAAATGTTACCATTTTGTTCCATACCACAGCATACATTACAATTTTGTTCCAGACCACAGCAAATGGTATACTTTTGTTCCAGACCACAGGAAATGTTACCATCTTGTTACAGACCACAACAAATATTACCATTTTGTTCCGAACCACAGTAAACGCTACAATTTTGTTACAAACCACAGCAAACGTTATGTTGTTGCAGAACACAGAAAATGTTACTCATCTTGCAAAGATTGTAATAAATCCTTTAGAAGAATATGGCCTACCGTGTCCTTTAAGTAGAACACACACATCTATGCCTTTGTAATTCCAGTCATGTCCAGGAGTTATCTCACCCTCTGAAAAGTTTCACTAATGTTTTCCCATACTCTAAAAATGTGTACAATAAATATTACATTTCAACATTTCTGTCTATGAAGAGTTGTGTCAGCCTGCAACACATAGTCCTTTTGATAGTAGGCTAATTGGGCCATGTTGTTCCAGACCACAGCAAATGTTACAATTTTGTTCCAGAACCACAGCAAACGTTATGTTGTTCCAGACCACAGCAAATGTTACCATTTTGTTCCATACCACAGCATACATTACAAATTTGTTCCAGACCACAGCAAATGGTATAATTTTGTTCCAGACCACAGAAAATGCTACCATCTTGTTACAGACCACAGGAAACATTACCATTTTGTTCCGAACCACAGTAAACGCTACAATTTCGTTACAAACCACAGCAAACGTTATGTTGTTGCAGAACAAAGAAAATGTTATTCATCTTGCAAAGATTATAATAAATCCTTTAGAAGAAGATGGCCTACCGGGTCCTTTAACTTGAACACACACATCTATGCCTTTGTAATTCCAGTCATGTCCAGGAGTTATCTCACCCTCTGAAAAGTTTCACTAATGTTTTCCCATACTCTAAAAATGTGTTCAATAAATATTACATTTCAACATTTCTGTCTATGAAGAGTTGCGTCAGCCTGCAACACATAGTCCTTTTGATAGTAGGCTAATTGGGCCATGTTGTTCCAGACCACAGCAAATGTTACCATTTTGTTCCGGAACCACAGCAAACGTTATGATGTTGTTCCAGACCACAGCAAATGTTACCATTTTGTTCCAGAATCACAGCAAACGTTATGATTTTGTTCCAGACCACAGCAAATGTTACCATTTTGTTCCATACCATGTTCTCCCCGTGAATGCGTGGGTTCCCTCCGGGTACTCCGGCTTCCTCCCACTTCCAAAGACATGCACCTGGGGATAGGTTGATTGGCAACACTAAATTGGCCCTAGTGTGTGAATGTGAGTGTGAATGTTGTCTGTCTATCTGTGTTGGCCCTGCGATGAGGTGGCGACTTGTCCAGGGTGTACCCTGCCTTCCGCCCGATTGTAGCTGAGATAGGCGCCAGCGCCCCCCGCGACCCCGAAAGGGAATAAGCGGTAGAAAATGGATGGATGGACCACAGCATACATTACAATTTTGTTCCAGACTACAGCAAATGGTATAATTTTGTTCCAGACCACAGAAAATGTTACCATCTTGTTACAGACCACAGCAAACATTACCATTTTGTTCCAAACCACAGAAAACGGTACAATTTTGTTCCAGACCACAGCAAACATGTTGTTGCAGACCACAGCAAACATTACCATGTTGTTCCAGACCACAGCAAATGTTACCATGTTGTTGCAGACCACAGCAAACAGTACAATTTTGTTCCAGACCAGACCACGGCAAATGTTACCATCTTGTTCCAGACCACAGCAAACATTATCATTTTGTTTCAAACCACAGAAAATGGTACAATTTTGATTCAGACAACAGCAAAAGTTATCCTGTTGTTCCAGACCACAGCAAACGATATCATGTTGTTCCAGACCACAGCAAAGGTTACCATGTTGTTCCAGACCACAGCAAACTGTACCCAGCTTGCAAAGATTGCAATGCATCCATTAGAAGACGACGTGTCCTTTAAGTTGGACACACACATCTATGCCATCTATAGCTTTGTCTCACCCTCTGAGAAGTTTCACTAATGTTTCCCAAGGTTGTAAAAATGTGTAGAATAAATATTACATTTCAACATTTCTCTCCACATAGTCCTTTTGATAGTAGGCTAACATGGAGCGCCGTCAGTGGGTGTAAATGTTGAGCTGCGGTGGTGATGAAAGCAAGATGGAAGATGAGGACGAGCAGAGGACAAAGTATTGTCTCCCGCTAGCGCGCCAAAATAGCTCGCAGGAGCTAACTGGGTCACGTAGTCCCAGGAGAGCGCCAAGGAGCGAGGAGGAGGAGGAGGAGGAGGAGGAGGAGGAGGAGGAGGAGGAGGGATGACATTGATTTTGTAAAAAAAAAAAGAGAACATGGCTGTCACTTAATCCGCCTTATTCAGATTCAACCTTCAACCTTCTTGCCTTCCTGCTTGCTAGCTTTGTTTGTTCTTTGCTTGTTTGTTTGCATCTGCAAGTGTGCCTTGATGGCGCTCACTCCCGCTGATGGTTAGGCAGCGCCTGCAGATGCAAGTTAAAAACACACTTTCACCTCACATCCACTAGTGTTGATGTACTATGCTAACACACAATATTGTTGATGTACTATGCTAACACACACTATCGTTGATGTACCCTGCTAGCACACAATATTGTTGATGTACTCAGCATAGTACATCAACAATATTGTGTGTTAGCAGAGTACATCAACAATAGTGTGTGCTAGCGGGGTACATCAACAATATTGTGTGTTAGCATAGAACATCAACAATATTGTGTGGTAGCATAGTACATCAACAATGTTGTGTGTTAGCATAGTACATCAACAATACTGCGTGTTAGCAAACAAATATTGTGTGGTAGCATAGTACATCAACAATGTTGTGTGTTAGCATAGTACATCAACAATATTGTGTGTTAGAAAACACAATATTGTTGATGTACTATGCAAGCACACAACATTGTTGATGTACTATGCTAGCACACAATATTGTTGATGTTCTATGCTAGCACACAAAATTGTTGATGTACAACGCTACCACACAATATTGTTGATGTTCTATGCTAGCACACAATATTGTTGATGTACCCTGCTAGAACAAAATATTGTTGATGTACTATGCCAGCACACAACATTGTTGATGTACTATGCTAGCACACAACATTGTTGATGTACTATGCTAGCACACAATATTGTTGATGTACTATGCTACCACACAATATTGTTGATGTTCTATGCTAGCACACAAAATTGTTGATGTACTATGCTACCACACAATATTGTTGATGTTCTATGCTAGCACACAATATGGTTGATGTACCCTGCTAGCACACACTATTGTTGATGTACTATGCTAGCACACAACATTGTTGATGTACTATGCTACCACACAATATTGTTGATTGTCTATGCTAGCACACCACATTGTTGATGTACTATGCTACCACACGATATTGTTGATATTCTATGCTAGCACACAATATTGTTGATGTACCCTGCTAGCACACAATATTGTTGATGTACTATGCTGAGTACATCAACAATATTGTGTGCTAGCATAGTACATCAACAATATTGTGTGTTAGCAAACGCAATATTGTTGATGTACTATGCTACCACACAATATTGTTGATGTTCTATGCTAGCACACAACATTGTTGATGTACTATGCTACCACACAATATTGTTGATGTTCTATGCTAGTACACAATATTGTTGATGTACCCTGCAAACACACACTATTGTTGATGTACTCTGCTGAGTACATCAACAATAGTGTGCTAGCAGAGTACATCAACAATATTGTGTGTTAGCAAACACAATATTGTTGATGTACTCTGCTAGCACACAACATTGTTGATGTACTATGCTACCACACAATATTGTTGATTGTCTATGCTAGCACACAACATTGTTGATGTACTATGCTACCACACAATATTGTTGATATTTTATGCTAGCACACAATATTGTTGATGTACCCTGCTAGCACACAATATTGTTGATGTACTCTGCTAACACACAATATTGTTGATGTACTATTGATGTACTCTGCTAACACACAATATTGTTGATGTACTATGCTGAGTACATCAACAATATTGTGTGCTAGCAGAGTACGTCAACAATATTGTGTGTTAGCAAACACAATATTGTTGATGTACTCTGCTAGCACACAATATTGTTGATGTTCTATCCGAACACACAATATTGTTGATGTACTATGCTACAACACAAACACTCGTCCTTGTTTTTCCACGACTATAGTGAGAAGTAATTTTGCTAGTAGGCTAATATAGACACTCACATCTTCATTATAACACTTATATAAGACTTTGTATTTTTGGTCCACTATGTCTCTTTCAACATTTTGGGTTACCAAGCCCTAGGTTAAACCATGTCCAAGTGTATGTACAATCCACAAAGGATGTGAAAACAACATCACAAAATGCCACAAATTCAGTCAGCCATTCTGAATACTCGGCTCCAAACAAATTTGCAATTCCCGTGGAGAGTAACGCTTCTGTACCATATTATTAGGGAAGTCACACTGGAAATATGCAAACATGATCAAGAGATGTGCTGTTTATCATTCACAGCACTTATGTAAGACATGAACACATATATGCGGGTGTGCTAAATAAATATGTAACCATTGAGTCAACAGATGGAGGATCCTCATTATACTCTCTTACAACATCCACCAACAATACTGCATGGACATGTTGTGACCTATATGAGTGATATTGTTATTATAAGTACCAACAATACTGCATGGACATGTAGTGACATGAAATGAAGCAGATATGAGTGATATTGTTGTTATAGGTACATGCTGCTACACTTTCACATCCCCAAAGACGGCCCAAAAGTCACAAAAAGACGCTAGTTGCAGCAAATATTTCCTTATCCCTTCGTGAGGATTGCAATTGATTCTTCATCTAAACGGAATTATGTGAGCGTCCCGTCGCTCGGCATTCCAGCGAGAGAGGAAATATTACAGTAAGTCTTTGTTTTATTATGGTTAGTTTGTATGTTTAGCACCTAGAAATGCTATAATCTCACAATATATCCGTTTAGCACTTGGCTTCTAAGACTTATTGTTTGGGCTCAAAAATATAAGGTCCTGGATCATCATTTTCACAGTGTAATCATTGTCTCTCACAAAGTCTGTATCGTTCTAGCAGTATGATCAGCTGCACGGTGCTAGCAGTATGATCAGCTGCACGGTGCTAGCAGTATGATCAGCTGCATGGTGCTAGCAGTATGATCAGCTGCATGGTGCTAGCAGTATGATCAGCTGCATGGTGCTAGCAGTATGATCAGCTGGATGGTGCTAGCAGTATGAACAGCTGCATGGTGCTAGCAGTAGAATCAGCTGCATGGTGCTAGCAGTATGAACAGCTGCATGGTGCTAGCAGTAGAATAAGCTGCATGGTGCTAGCAGTATGATCAGCTGCATGGTGCTAGCAGTATGATCAGCTGCATGGTGCTAGCAGTGGGATCAGCTGCATGGTGCTAGCAGTGGGATCAGCTGCATGGTGCTAGCAGTGGGATCAGCTGCATGGTTCTGGCAGTATGATCAGCTGCATGGTACTGGCAGTATGATCAGCTGCATGGTACTGGCAGTATGATCAGCTGCATGGTTCTAGCAGTATGATCAGTTGCATGGTTCTGGCAGTATGATCAGCTGCATGGTTCTGGCAGTGTGATCAGCTGCATGGTTCTGGCAGTATGATCAGCTGCATGGTTCTGGCAGCTGCCAATACAATACTGCTGGCTTGTCCATCAGCCGTTTAAGCGAGGATTAGTCAGCTTTAAAGCAGCACGCTCAAGAGCAGGTAGCACTAAAATGATTTTTGGCATCTGGCAGCAGACACTCAGTCAGGGTCAGCTTCTTGCAGCCTCTCCATAACGGTTCTACTTCCTGCATCCACACACCTCTCATCACACCAACACCCTGTATCCTTTTCATCACACCTACACCCTGTATCCTTTTCATCACACCTACACCCTGTATCCTTTTCATCACACCTACACCCTGTATCCTTTTCATCACACCAACACCCTGTATCCTTTTCATCACACCCTGTATCCTTTTCATCACACCAACACCCTGTATCCTTTTCATCACACCAACACCCTGTATCCTTTTCATCACACCTACACCCTGTATCCTTTTGATCTGTGCCCCACTGCACATTTGCAACACTTATGTACACAACACTTGTTCACTTATGTACACAACACTTGTTCACTTATATACACAACACTTGTTCACTTATGTACACAACACATGTTCACTTAGGTACACAACACTTGTTCACTTATGTACACAACACTTGTTCACTTATGTACACAACACATGTTCACTTAGGTACACAACACTTGTTCACTTATGTACACAACACATGTTCACTTAGGTACACAACACTTGTTCACTTATGTACACAACACATGTTCACTTAGGTACACAACACTTGTTCACTTATGTACACAACACTTGTTCACTTATGTACACAACACTTGTTCACTTATGTACACAACACTTGTTCACTTATGTACACAACACTTGTTCACTTATGTACACAACACTTGTTCACTTATGTACACAACACTTGTTCACTTACATACACAACACTTGTTCACTTATATACACAACACTTGTTCACTTATATACACAACACTTGTTCACTTATATACACAACACTTGTTCACTTATATACACAACACTTGTTCACTTATGTACGCAACACTTGTTCACTTATGTACGCAACACTTGTTCACTTATGTACACAACACATGTTCACTTAGGTACACAACACTTGTTCACTTATGTACACAACACTTGTTCACTTATATACACAACAATTGTTCACTTATGTACACAACACTTGTTCACTTATGTACACAACACTTGTTCACTTATATACACAACAATTGTTCACTTATGTACACAACACTTGTTCACTGACATACACAACACTTGTTCACTTACATACACAACACTTGTTCACTTATATACACAACACTTGTTCACTTATATACACAACACTTGTTCACTTATATACACAACACTTGTTCACTTATATACACAACACTTGTTCACTTATGTACACAACACTTGTTCACTTATGTACGCAACACTTGTTCACTTATATACACAACACTTGTTCACTTATGTACACAACACTTGTTCACTTATGTACGCAACACTTGTTCACTTACATACACAACACTTGTTCACTCATATACACAACACTTGTTCACTTATATACACAACACTTGTTCACTTACATACACAACACTTGTTCACTTATATACACAACACTTGTTCACTTATATACACAACACTTGTTCACTTATGCACACAACACATGTTCACTTAGGTACACAACACTTGTTCACTTATGTACACAACACTTGTTCACTTATATACACAACACTTGTTCACTTATATACACAACACTTCTTCACTTATATACACAACACTTGTTCACTTAGGTACACAACACTTGTTCACTTACATACACAACACTTGTTCACTTATGTACGCAACACTTGTTCACTTATATACACAACACTTGTTCACTTATGTACACAACACTTGTTCACTTATGTACGCAACACTTGTTCACTTACATACACAACACTTGTTCACTCATATACACAACACTTGTTCACTTATATACACAACACTTGTTCACTTACATACACAACACTTGTTCACTTATATACACAACACTTGTTCACTTATATACACAACACTTGTTCACTTATGCACACAACACATGTTCACTTAGGTACACAACACTTGTTCACTTATGTACACAACACTTGTTCACTTATATACACAACACTTGTTCACTTATATACACAACACTTCTTCACTTATATACACAACACTTGTTCACTTAGGTACACAACACTTGTTCACTTACATACACACTTGTTCACTTATATACACAACACTTGTTCACTTACATACACAACACTTGTTCACTTATGTACACAACACTTGTTCACTTACGTACACAACACTTGTTCACTTATGTACACAACACTTGTTCACTTATGTACACAACACTTGTTCACTTATATACACAACACTTGTTCACTTATGTACGCAACACTTGTTCACTTATATACACAACACTTGTTCACTTATGTACGCAACACTTGTTCACTTATGTACACAACACTTGTTCACTTATGTACGCAACACTTGTTCACTTATATACACAACACTTGTTCACTTATGTACGCAACACTTGTTCACTTATGTACACAACACTTGTTCACTTACGTACACAACACTTGTTCACTTATGTACACAACACTTGTTCACTTATATACACAACACTTGTTCACTTATATACACAACACTTGTTCACTTATATACACAACACTTGTTCACTTATGTACACAACACTTGTTCACTTATGTACACAACACTTGTTCACTTATGTACACAACACTTGTTCACTTATATACACAACACTTGTTCACTTATGTACACAACACTTGTTCACTTATGTACACAACACTTGTTCACTTATGTACACAACACTTGTTCACTTACGTACACAACACTTGTTCACTTACATACACAACACTTGTTCACTTATGTACACAACACTTGTTCACTTATGTACACAACACTTGTTCACTTATGTACACAACACTTGTTCACTTATGTACACAACACTTGTTCACTTACGTACACAACACTTGTTCACTTACATACACAACACTTGTTCACTTATATACACAACACTTGTTCACTTATGTACACAACACTTGTTCACTTATGTACACAACACTTGTTCACTTATATACACAACACTTGTTCACTTATATACACAACACTTGTTCACTTATGTACACAACACTTGTTCACTTAGGTACACAACACTTGTTCACTTATGTACACAACACTTGTTCACTTATGTACACAACACTTGTTCACTTAGGTACACAACACTTGTTCACTTATGTACACAACACTTGTTCACTTATGTACACAACACTTGTTCACTTATGTACACAACACTTGTTCACTTATGTACACAACACTTGTTCACTTATGTACACAACACTTGTTCACTTATGTACACAACACTTGTTCACTTATGTACACAACACTTGTTCACTTATGTACACAACACTTGTTCACTTAGGTACACAACACTTGTTCACTTATGTACACAACACTTGTTCACTTATGTACACAACACTTGTTCACTTATGTACACAACACTTGTTCACTTATGTACACAACACTTGTTCACTTATGTACACAACACTTGTTCACTTATGTACACAACACTTGTTCACTTATGTACACAACACTTGTTCACTTATGTACACAACACTTGTTCACTTATACACAAAAGGTTGCGGCACATTGTCAAAATACTATTTAAAGTAAATACAAAAATAAAAAAGTTAAGAGGTGACATGTAAGAAGAAAAAGTTGCAATGTTGACTCTAAGAAAACATTTGCCAGGCAGACAGATTTCGTATTTAAAAATGTATAAAATAATAATGAATCAAATCGATGTTATGAATGATTGACAAGTGCAAGACTTCAATGACTTGACATCAAATATGACACTTTCTTAAACGGGGGGGGGGGGTACATACTTGTAGCTAGCAGAGGGAAGTCTGTGCTTCTCTACTTAGGCTGCTGCGCCCGCGACCCCACTTCTGATAAGCGTAAGAAAAGAGAGCTATGGAGCATGTGACTCTCAGGTGTGTCAGTACTCACAATGCAGGTGAGATCAAGTGTAAGAAGAAGACATCACACTTGCAAAGAAAGACTGAGGTTCAGCACCACGGACAGCAGCAGCAGATAAAAAGAATAAAACAGCAATTAGAAGGAACAAGATAACAAGGCACCACCAGGGACCTCTCAACCCCCCCCCCCCCACCCGTGTATTCCAATGGCAGGGGTCAGAGGTCATGGGGGGGCAGCTGAGCAGGTGTCAGGGCTGAGGATGGATGACTCATTTGGGGGGAGGGGGGCAAGGGGGGGGCGGCCCCTGGGGGGCAAGGTCCTCACCAGGAAACAGACATCACTCACTTTGTCTTCTTCTTCTTCCTTCAAGACAAGACACTGACTCTGTGTTGTGTTGAACATGTCCTTCTTACACAAACATGTCCTTCACACACAAACATGTCCTTCAAACACACAAACATGTCCTTCTTACACAAACATGTCCTTCAAACACACAAACATGTCCTTCACACACAAACATGTCCTTCACACACAAACATGTCCTTCTTACACACAAACATGTCCTTCTTACACACAAACATGTCCTTCTTACACACAAACATGTCCTTCACACACAAACATGTCCTTCAAACACACAAACATGTCCTTCACACACAAACATGTCCTCCACACACAAACATGTCCTTCTTACACACAAACATGTCCTTCTTACACACAAACATGTCCTTCTTACACACAAACATGTCCTTTCTTACACACAAACATGTCCTTCTTACACACAAACATGTCCTTCACACACAAACATGTCCTTCACACACAAACATGTCCTTCTTACACACAAACATGTCCTTCTTACACACAAACATGTCCTTCTTACACAAACATGTCCTTCTTACACAAACATGACCTTCTTACACACAAACATGTCCTTCACACACAAACATGTCCTTCACACACAAACATGTCCTTCATACACAAACATGTCCTTCACACACAAACATGTCCTTCATACACACAAACATGTCCTTCAAACACACAAACATGTCCTTCGCACACAAACATGTCCTTCTTACACACAAACATGTCCTTCTTACACACAAACATGTCCTTCATACACAAACATGTCCTTCACACACAAACATGTCCTCCACACACAAACATGTCCTTCTTACACACAAACATGTCCTTCACACACAAACATGTCCTTCACACACAAACATGTCCTTCTTACACACAAACATGTCCTTCTTACACAAACATGTCCTTCTTACACAAACATGTCCTTCTTACACACAAACATGTCCTTCACACACAAACATGTCCTTCACACACAAACATGTCCTTCACACACAAACATGTCCTTCACACACAAACATGTCCTCCACACACAAACATGTCCTTCACATACAAACATGTCCTCCACACACAAACATGTCCTTCACACACAAACATGTCCTTCTTACACAAACATGTCCTTCTTACACAAACATGTCCTTCTTACACAAACATGTCCTTCTTACACACAAACATGTCCTTCACACACAAACATGTCCTTCACACACAAACATGTCCTTCATACACAAACATGTCCTTCACACACAAACATGTCCTCCACACACAAACATGTCCTTCACATACAAACATGTCCTCCACACACAAACATGTCCTTCTTACACAAACATGTCCTTCACACACAAACATGTCCTTCTAACACAAACATGTCCTTCATACACAAACATGTCCTTCTAACACAAACATGTCCTCCACACACAAACATGTCCTTCATACACAAACATGTCCTCCACACACATTACATGTCCTTCTTACACAAACATGTCCTCCACACACAAACATGTCCTCCATACACAACCATGTCCTTCTTACACACAAACATGTCCTTCTAACACACAAACATGTCCTTCACACACAAACATGTCCTCCACACACAAACATGTCCTCCATACACAACCATGTCCTTCTTACACACAAACATGTCCTTCTAACACACAAACATGTCCTTCACACACAAACATGTCCTCCATACACAACCATGTCCTTCTTACACACAAACATGTCCTTCTAACACACAAACATGTCCTTCACACACAAACATGTCCTCCACACACAACCATGTCCTTCTTACACACAAACATGTCCTTCACACACAAACATGTCCTCCACACACAAACATGTCCTTCAAACACACAAACATGTCCTTCTTACACACAAACATGTCCTTCTTACACAAACATGTCCTCCACACACAAACATGTCCTTCTTACACACAAACATGTCCTTCTTACACACAAACATGTCCTTCATACACAAACATGTCCTTCACACACAAACATGTCCTCCACACACAAACATGTCCTTCTTACACACAAACATGTCCTTCACACACAAACATGTCCTTCATACACAAACATGTCCTCCACACACATTACATGTCCTTCTTACACAAACATGTCCTCCACACACAAACATGTCCTCCATACACAACCATGTCCTTCTTACACACAAACATGTCCTTCTAACACACAAACATGTCCTTCTAACACACAAACATGTCCTTCTTACACAAACATGTCCTTCACACACAAACATGTCCTTCTTACACAAACATGTCCTTCTTACACAAACATGTCCTTCTTACACAAACATGTCCTTCAAACACACAAACATGTCCTTCAAACACACAAACATGTCCTTCTTACACAAACATGTCCTTCTTACACAAACATGTCCTTCTTACACAAACATGTCCTTCTTACACAAACATGTCCTTCATACACAAACATGTCCTTCTTACACAAACATGTCCTTCATACACAAACATGTCCTTCTTACACAAACATGTCCTCCACACACAAACATGTCCTTCTTACACACAAACATGTCCTTCTAACACACAAACATGTCCTTCATACACAAACATGTCCTTCTTACACAAACATGTCCTTCACACACAAACATGTCCTTCTTACACAAACATGTCCTTCTTACACAAACATGTCCTTCTTACACAAACATGTCCTTCAAACACACAAACATGTCCTTCAAACACACAAACATGTCCTTCTTACACAAACATGTCCTTCTTACACAAACATGTCCTTCTTACACAAACATGTCCTTCTTACACAAACATGTCCTTCATACACAAACATGTCCTTCTTACACAAACATGTCCTTCTTACACAAACATGTCCTTCACACACAAACATGTCCTTCACACACAAACATGTCCTTCATACACACAAACATGTCCTTCTTACACACAAACATGTCCTTCACACACAAACATGTCCTTCTTACACACAAACATGTCCTTCACACACACAAACATGTCCTTCACACACACAAACATGTCCTTCAAACACACAAACATGTCCTTCAAACACACAAACATGTCCTTCTTACACAAACATGTCCTTCTTACACAAACATGTCCTTCTTACACAAACATGTCCTTCTTACACAAACATGTCCTTCATACACAAACATGTCCTTCTTACACAAACATGTCCTTCTTACACAAACATGTCCTTCACACACAAACATGTCCTTCACACACAAACATGTCCTTCATACACACAAACATGTCCTTCTTACACACAAACATGTCCTTCACACACAAACATGTCCTTCTTACACACAAACATGTCCTTCACACACACAAACATGTCCTTCACACACACAAACATGTCCTTCACACACACAAACATGTCCTTCACACTGAATTTTTCTACATGCACTATTTTTACACTGATTTTTTCTGCACTCAATTTGTTCTTCACTCAATTCTTTTACATGGACAATTTTTTTACACCGGATTTTTCTGCACTGATTTCTTTCACATTGAATTTTTCAGCAGTGAATTTTAAAACACTGTATTTTGACAACAATTATAAACCGAAAATGTTCCTCACATTTTTTTGATTTGATGAAATTATCAGCATAATTTGATGTTTTTAAAAAATTAATTCATTAAATTGAAAGGCAAACATTCAGTGACATAAATGTTGTGTGGAAAAAGGCTTGGTAATTAAGTTTGTTATGAGAGAAGATGGATGTGAGGTGGCAGGTAGGCTGCAGCTCAGGTGTGCAGTGGAGCGACACCAGGGAGACAACAACATGTCTCTGGAGGATGGAACACACCCCCACTTTGTGTCTCCATCTTCCCAAACAAGACACGCCTCATCTCACCTTCTAACCCTCCATCCATCTCACCTTCTTCCACCTTCTAACCCTCCATCCATCTCACACCTTCTTCCACCTTCTAACCCTCCATCCATCTCACCTTCTTCCACCTTCTAACCCTCCATCCATCTCACCTTCTTCCACCTTCTAACCCTCCATCGATCTCACCTTCTTCCACCTTCTAACCCTCCATCCATCTCACCTTCTTCCAACCTTCTAACCTCGATCCGAGAGAAGAGTAACGACTGATCTCTCAGCAGGCTAACGCTTCCAGCCATCTGAACTGAGATCAGGAGGAATAACCTTCCTTACCCTCTCCAGTCTCTCTCACCTTCTAACCCTCCATCCATCTCACCTTCTTCCACCTTCTAACCCTCCATCCATCTCACCTTCTTCCACCTTCTATAACCCTCCATCCATCACTTCACCTGCTACCCCATCTTCACC
Organism: Nerophis ophidion; assembly: GCF_033978795.1. Classification (NCBI taxonomy): domain Eukaryota; kingdom Metazoa; phylum Chordata; class Actinopteri; order Syngnathiformes; family Syngnathidae; genus Nerophis; species Nerophis ophidion. The sequence continues at coordinate 2,455,924 of NC_084618.1, read as the reverse complement.
TTCACCTTCTAACCCTCCATCCATCTCACCTTCTTCCACCTTCTAACCCTCCATCTATCTCACCTTCTTCACCGTCTAAGCCCCCATCCATCTCACCTGATTCAGAGCTCTAAGCCTCCATCCAGATCTCAGACTTGCTTCCACCTTCTAACCCCCATCCATCTCACCTTAAAACCTTAATCCCAGTCTACCCTACATCCATCACCTCTTTCACTCTTCCTTCTCACTCTACCTTAACCCTGCATCCATCGACTGATGGCACCGTTAACCCCCATCCATCTCATCGGCATCCTCTAACCCTCCATCCATCTCACCTTATAAACTCTCCTCAGCTCACCTGCTGCCACCGTTCTAGACCGCATGCGATCCGATCTAACCTTTAAACCATGACTGAGAACCCGTCCATCCTTACTTCAGCCTGAATGATAGAATGTGTACAGAGACATCCATCTCACCTTCGTTCCACCTTCTAACCCTCCATCCATCTCGTTCCTTATACCTCCATCGATCTAACCTTCCATCCATCTAACTAGGCCTACAGTTAACAGCATAATGCTAGGACCTATCACCTGCGTTACCAGACTCAGCTCTTAGGTGACTCATGCACTTCTAACCCTCCATCCATCTCACCTTATTCCACCATCTAACCTCATCCATCTCACTTCTACACCTCTACCATCCATCTCACCTTATAACCTCCATCCATCTCTTCCACCTTCTAACCCCATCATCTCCTTCTACCATCATCTCACCTTCTAAACCCTCCGTCCATCTCACCTTATTCACCTCTATCCATCTCACCTTCTTCCACCTTCTAACCCTCCATCCATCTCACACCTTCTTCCACCTTCTAACCCTCCATCCATCTCACCTTCTTCCACCTTCTAACCCTCCATCCATCTCACACCTTCTTCCACCTTCTAACCCTCCATCCATCTCACCTTCTTCCACCTTCTAACCCTCCATCCATCTCACCTTCTTCCACCTTCTAACCCTCCATCCATCTCACCTTCTTCCACCTTCTAACCCTCCATCCATCTCACCTTCTTCCACCTTCTAACCCTCCATCCATATCACCTTCTTCCACCTTCTAACCCTCTGTCCATCTCACCTTCTTCCACCTTCTAACCCTCCATCCATCTCACCTTCTTCCACCTTCTAACCCTCCATCCATCTCACCTTCTTCCACCTTCTAACCCTCCATCCATCTCACCTTCTTCCACCTTCTAACCCTCCATCCATCTCACACCTTCTTCCACCTTCTAACCCTCCATCTATCTCACCTTCTTCCACCTTCTAACCCCCCATCCATCTCACCTTATTCCACCTTCTAACCCTCCATCCATCTCACCTTCTTCCACCTTCTAACCCCCCATCCATCTCACCTTATTCCACCTTCTAACCCTCCATCCATCTCACCTTCTTCCACCTTCTAACCCTCCATCCATCTCACCTTCTTCCACCTTCTAACCCTCCATCCATCTCACCTTATTCCACCATCTAACCCTCCATCCATCTCACCTTCTTCCACCTTCTAACCCTCCATCCATCTCCACCATCTAACCCTCCATCCATCTCACCTTCTTCCACCTTCTAACCCTCCATCCATCTCACCTTATAAACTCTCCATCCATCTCACCTTCTTCCACCTTCTAACCCCCCATCCATCTCACCTTATTCCACCATCTAACCCTCCATCCATCTCACCTTATAAACTCTCCGTCCATCTCACCTTCTTCCACCTTCTAACCCCCCATCCATCTCACCTTATTCCACCATCTAACCCTCCATCCATCTCACCTTCTTCCACTTCTAACCCTCCATCCATCTCACCTTCTTCCACCTTCTAACCCTCCATCCATCTCACCCTTATTCCACCATCTAACCCTCCATCCATCTCACCTTCTTCCACCTTCTAACCCTCCATCCATCTCACCTTATTCCACCTTCTAACCCTCCATCCATCTCACCTTCTTCCACCTTCTAACCCCCCATCCATCTCACCTTATTCACCTTCTAACCCTCCATCCATCTCACCTTCCCTTCAACCTCCATACATCTCACCTTCTTCCACCTTCTAACCCTCCATCCATCTCACCTTATTCCACCATCTACCCTCCATCCATCTCACCTTCTTCCACCTTCTAACCCTCCATCCATCTCACCTTATAAACTCTCCATCCATCTCACCTTCTTCCACCTTCTAACCCCCCATCACCACCTACACCCCTATCCACCCTCTAACCTCCACCATATCACCTCTCCGTCATCTCACCTTCTTCCACCTTCTAACCCCCCATCCATCTCACCTTATTCCCCATCTAACCCTCCATCCATCTCACCTTCTTCCACCTTCTAACCCTCCATCCATCTCACCTTCTTCCACCTTCTAACCCTCCATCCATCTCACCTTATTCCACCATCTAACCCTCCATCCATCTCACCTTCTTCCACCTTCTAACCCTCCATCCATCTCACCTTAATCCACCATCTAACCCTCCATCCATCTCACCTTCTTCCACCTTCTAACCCTCCATCCATCTCACCTTCTTCCACCTTCTAACCCTCCATCCATCTCACCTTCTTCCACCATCTAACCCATCCATCCACTCTCCACCTTCTACCCTCCATCATCTCACCCTATACACCATCACCCTCCATCCATCTCACCTTCTTCCACCTTCTAACCCTCCATCCCTCTCACCTTCTTCCATCAACCCTCCATCCATCTCACCTTCTTCCACCTTCAACCCTCATCCATCTCACCTTCTACCACCTTCTACCTCCTCCATCTCACCTTCTACCACCATCCAACCTCATCCATCTCACCTTCTTCCACCTATCTAACCCTCCATCCATCTCACCTTCTTCCATCTTCTAACCCTCCATCCATCTCACCTTCTTCCACCTTCTAACCCTCCATCCATCTCACCTTCTTCACCTTCTAACCCTCCATCCATCTCACCTTCCTTCCACCTCATCTCACCTCCATTCACCTTCTAACCCTCCATCCATCTCACCTTCTTCCACCTTCCAACCCTCCATCCATCTCACCTTCTTCCACCTTCTAACCCTCCATCCATCTCACCTTCTTCCACCTTCTAACCCTCCATCCATCTCACCTTCTTCACCTTCCAACCCTCCATCCATCTCACTTCTTCCACCTTCTAACCCTCCATCCATCTCACCTTCTTCCACCTTCTAACCTCCATCCATCTCACCTTCTTCCACCTTCTAACCCTCCATCCATCTCACCTTCTTCCACCTTCCAACCCTCCATCCATCTCACCTTCTTCCACCTTCTAACCCTCCATCCATCTCACCTTCTTCCACCTTCCAACCCTCCATCCATCTCACCTTCTTCCACCTTCTAACCCTCCATCCATCTCACCTTCTTCCATCCATCTAACCCTCCATCCATCTCACCTTCTTCCACCTTCTAACCCTCCATCCATCTCACCTTCTTCACCTTCTAACCCTCCATCCATCTCACCTTCTTCCACCTTCCAACCCTCCATCCATCTCACCTTCTTCCACCTTCTAACCCTCCATCCATCTCACCTTCTTCCATCCATCTAACCCTCCATCCATCTCACCTTCTTCCACCTTCTAACCCTCCATCCATCTCACCTTCTTCCACCTTCTAACCCTCCATCCATCTCACCTTCTTCCACCTTCTAACCCTCCATCCATCTCACCTTCTTCACCTTCTAACCCTCCATCCATCTCACCTTCTTCCACCTTCTAACCCTCCATCCATCTCACCTTCTTCCACCATCTAACCCTCCATCCATCTCACCTTCTTCACCTTCTAACCCTCCATCCATCTCACCTTCTTCCACCTTCTAACCCTCCATCCATCTCACCTTCTTCCACCTTCTAACCCTCCGTCCATCTCACCTTCTTCCACCTTCTAACCCTCCATCCATCTCACTTATTCCACCATCTAACCCTCCATCCATCTCACCTTATTCCACCATCTAACCCTCCATCCATCTCACCTTCTTCCACCCTCCAACCCTCCATCCATCTCACCTTCTTCCACCTTCTTACCCTCCGTCCATCTCACCTTCTTCCACCTTCTAACCCCATCCATCTCACCTTATTCCACCATCTAACCCTCCATCCATCTTCTTCCATCCATCTAACCCTCCATCCATCTCACCTTCTTCCATCTTCTAACCCTCCATCCATCTCACCTTCTTCCATCCATCTAACCCTCCATCCATCTCACCTTCTTCCATCCATCTAACCCTCCATCCATCTCACCTTCTTCCATCCATCTAACCCTCCATCCATCTCACCTTCTTCCACCTTCTAACCCTCCATCCATCTCACCTTCTAACCCTCCATCCATCTCACCTTCTTCCACCTTCTAACCTTCCATCCATCTCACCTTCTAACCCTCCATCCATCTAACCTTCTTCCACCTTCTAACCCTCCATCCATCTCACCTTCTTCCACCTTCTAACCCTCCATCCATCTCACCTTCTTCCACCTTCTAACCCGCCATCCATCTCACCTTCTTCCACCTTCTAACCCTCCATCCATCTCACCTTCTTCCACCTTCTAACCCTCCATCCATCTCACCTTCTTCCACCATCCACCCTCCATCCATCTCACCTTCTTCACCATCCAACCCTCCATCCATCTCACCTTCTTCCACCTTCTAATCCTCCATCCATCTCACCTTCTTTCACCTTCTAACCCTCCATCCATCTCACCTTCTTCCACCTTCTAACCCTCCATCCATCTCACCTTCTTCCACCTTTTAACCCTCCATCCATCTCACCTTCTTCCACCTTCTAACCCTCCATCCATCTCACCTTATTCCACCATCTAACCCTCCATCCATCTCACCTTCTTCCACCTTCTAACCCTCCATCCATCTCACCTTCTTCCACCTTTTAACCCTCCATCCATCTCACCTTCTTCCACCATCTAACCCTCCATCCATCTCACCTTCTTCCACCTTCTAACCCTCCATCCATCTCACCTTCTTCCACCTCCTAACCCTCCATCCATCTCACCTTCTTCCACCTTCTAACCCTCCATCCATCTCACCTTCTTCCACCATCTAACCCTCCATCCATCTCACCTTCTTCCACCTTCTAACCCTCCATCCATCTCACCTTCTTCCACCTCCTAACCCTCCATCCATCTCACCTTCTTCCACCTTCTAACCCTCCATCCATCTCACCTTCTTCCACCTTCTAACCCTCCATCCATCTCACCTTCTTCCACCTCCTAACCCTCCATCCATCTCACCTTCTTCCACCTTCTAACCCTCCATCCATCTCACCTTCTTCCACCTTTTAACCCTCCATCCATCTCACCTTCTTCCACCTCCTAACCCTCCATCCATCTCACCTTCTTCCACCTTCCAATTGATCCCCTGAACAAACGGGTGATGAGCAATATGACAACATGTGGCCTCCTCTCCAATAGACGCCAGGCCTCCTTCTAATTTTCCTGAAGGAACTCTCCGGAAGGAACCAATAAAGTACTATCTATCTATCTATCTATCTATCTAATAGTCAGCAATGTTTTCCACTGGAATAAATGAAATCTTCAATTCAAAATCCCACTTAGTGATCATGTAAGCGTTGATATTCCAACGTCAACATCAGACATGGCATCTGTAAAGCTGTCAAGCGCCTCATTTGCTGTAAACAGTGATAAACAGTGTTCCATTTATTTGCTTTGATTTGTAACAAGATGAATTATTGTGAAAATTATTGTTAAAAATATTTCAATATTGTAAAAAGTAATAAACAGTGTTCCATTTATTTGTTTTGAATTGCAAAGGACTGAATCATTAAGAAAAAAATGATTGTGTAGAAAAGATTAGCATTATGTAAAAAGCTAGCGTATACTCCCAGTTTTTGTGAAGATTTGCAAAAACATGACATGTTGATGACCAGCCTGGTTTCATTACCGGCAGGTCTGCAGCTACACAACAGCTAAGCACGCGAAGCTAGGTTAGGTGTGGAACAATGTTGCAAACATTAATGGATTATATATGAGTCTTGGATGGATATATACAATGTGTCATGTTTCATGTTTCTCACTAGTCTTGGATGGATATATACAATGTGTCATGTTTCATGTTTCTCACTAGTCTTGGATGGATATATACAATGTGTCATGTTTCATGTTTCTCACTAGTCTTGGATGGATATATACAATGTGTCATGTTTCATGTTCCCATGTGAGAAACCCTGAAAACTAGCAGTGTGTTTGTCAAGACAAAATAATGATATACTTACAAATATGCTCCCTTCAAGAGGGCCACTACTTCCTGTCCTGACCACTAGTAATAATAGTAGTAGTAGTAGTAGTCTGACCACTAGTAATAACAGTAGTAGTACTAGTAGTCTGACCACTAGTAATAACAGTGATAGTAGTAGTACTTGTAGTCTTACCACTACTAATAACAGTAGTAGTAGTAGTAGTAGTCTGACCACTAGTAATAACAGTGATAGTAGTAGGGCGTGGCGCAGTGGGAGAGTGGCCGTGCGCAACCCGAGGGGCCCTGGTTCAAATCCCACCTAGTACCAACCTCGTCACGTCCGTTGTGTCCTGAGCAAGACACTTCACCCTCGCTCCTGATGGGTGCTAGTTGGCGCCTTGCATGGCAGCTCCCTCCATCAGTGTGTGAATGTGTGTGTGAATGGGTAAATGTGGAAGTAGTGTCAAAGCGCTTTGAGTACCTTGAAGGTAGAAAAGCGCTATACAAGTACAACCCATTTAGTAGTACTTGTAGTCTTACCACTACTAATAACAGTAGTAGTAGTAGTAGTAGTCTGACTACTAGTAATAACAGTGATAGTAGTGGTACTTGTAGTCTTACCACTACTAATAACAGTAGTAGTAGTAGTAGTCCAACTACTAGTAATAGCAGTAGTAGTCTGACCAGTAGTAATAATAGTAGTAGTAGTAGTAGTCTGACCAGTAGTAAGAGTAGTAATAGTATGAGTGTCTGACCAGTAGTAATAATAGTAGTAGTAATAGTCTGACCAGTAGTAATAATAGTAGTAGTAGTCTGACCAGTAGTAATAATAACAGCAGTAGTAGTAGTAGTAGTAGTTTGACCAGTAGTAATAGTATGAGTGTCTGACCGGTAGTAATAGTAGTAGTAGTAATAATAGTCTGACCAGTAGTAATAGTAGTAATAGTAGTAGTGTCCGACCAGAAGTAATAGTAGTAGTGTCTGACCAGTAGTAGTAGTAATAGTAGTAGTACTAGTAGTAGTCTGACCAGTAGTAGTAGTAGTAGTAGTAGTAGTAGTAGTAGTCTGACCAGTAGTAGTAGTAGTAGTAGTAGTAGTAGTAGTAGTAGTCTGACCAGTAGTAGTAGTAGTAGTAGTAGTAGTAGTAGTAGTAGTAGTAGTAGTAGTAGTAGTCTGACCAGTAGTAGTAGTAGTAGTAGTAG
>NC_084618.1:2403490-2443490 GCF_033978795.1 Nerophis ophidion | reverse complement strand
TGCTCTGAATACGCACTGCTGATTGGCTTTGTATGTAACCAATCAGATGGTCGTGTGGGTGGGACAATGCTGGGTGCTGACACAGAGGCAGAAGAAGCAAAGCAGCTTGTTAAGACTTTAGCTTAGAAACTTGTTCGGTACACCCCGTACCGAACCGAAACCCCCGTACCGAAACGGTTCAATACAAATACATGTACCGTTACACCCCTAATATATATATATATATATATATACATATATATATATACATACACACAAACATGACCCATTTCTAACACTTTAAGGAAACTTGAGGGCAGCCCTAATGGTTAAAAAAAATCGATATATTGTATTGCTTTTAAAAAGGAGAAATTTCAAAATGGCCCCTACATGTTTACATTTTGCAGTGTGTGGCCCTCAGAGAAAAAGTTTGGACACCCCTGCTGTACAGTGAACACACAACATCAGACTTCAGAAAAAGACTACACTGGCCAGTCCAACTCTGGAAAGGATTCATTGCTGTGTGCGTGTGTGTGTGTGTGTGTGTGTAAGCAAGCCTTACATGGCCAGCTCACAGTGTCAGTGCGGGATTCCTCAGCGCGGTGAGAGGAAGCAGCAAGGTGAGACTTTTATTCCCAAAGTGCGCAGGAGAGAGAGAGCTTCCCTTCATGCTTGATGGCTGCAGCAGCTGACACATGCACCATCCACACCAGGACACATGCACCATCCACAACATGCTGCAGCAGCTGCCACATGCACCATCCACACCCCGGTTGTTTACTCTCCTCCTCGCCCCCCCCCCCGGGACCCCGACCCGACGCCCTGTACGGTGGCCCTGGCAGCCGGCCGGGGGCCAATCAGGGAGTGGCAGCCATCTGAATTAGCGCTGGCTTCCCGCTGCCAGACGGGCAGGAGAGATGTGCTGCTGCGTGCTCAAAATTTGAGCGCTGGCAGCCAGACTCGGGTTTCGCTGACAGGACTGCGGCGGGAGGCCGGCTGTCATGCCCGCCTCCTTTAAGCAGCGACCTATGCGATTACACTGATACCGCTCGCTGCTGCCACGCAAACAATATGTCAGTCCCCTTCACCCGGACCGATACAGGGTCTACCCAAATAAATGCTAAAGAGCAAACGATAGGTAGCATGCAGCGTTAGCGCTGATGGATGTGTAAACGTTTTAACAAGGACACGCTTTAACGTGCGAGGCTCCTAATCGATGCGTCGTCTGCTGAGCACTTACCGGGCAGAGCTTGAAGTCAGCGGCCTCGGCTCCGCTAGACGCCCGACTTCAATTATTCATGTGCCGCCGGAGCACAGAAATGGAAGCATAGCACACGTTCGTCGAACACGCGTCGGCTCGCTCTGTCACGTTTGTGCAACCAAGCAGAAAAACATCAAAAGCTTTAACAAGCGCATATATATATATTTATATGGATTACATGTCCCTTTATTTAGTGCATTTAACCGGAAGGAAAAGTGCCAATCCATAGCGGTTTCTACTCGTATGGACTCTTCATTCATCACTCCAGGCAACGTTTGTACGTTTTACAATATAACTAAAACAATTCTTACTTAATAAAGCGTCCCATGTGTGACGTCTGTAGGAGTGTTTTACGCATATTTGTATGCACTCTCGTCATGTAATCAAGCTAGCGTCATTAGCATTAGCTAATATGCTAACATGTTTACGAGTGCTAGCAAAATTATCTTATAATAATATGCTTTTTGTATTGTTTCACTTTCACAAATTCCTCAGTAATTCCACCAAAACGTCAGCGTGGAGTTATTTAGTCTGTTTAGCTGATGGGAGAGCTAGCTAGTGGGTCCATGACCATGACTTCTGTTTTGTTTGATCAACCGTTTTACTGCCTTGTTACACACACCGTTTGGAAACAATGAAGGTGTGTTAATAAACATTTACAGAGTATTTCTGTGTAAATAAATCATTTCACAACAAGTATATACCTGCGATTTATAATACGGTGCAGCTAATAAGTGGAAACATTTTTTTCCCTAAAATGCCCCATTTAGTCTGGGGAATCTGTTAAGTAATTTTTTCTGAAAAAGTAAGCTTAAACAAAATATTGATTTTATCGATAAATTCAACTTTTTTTGTTAGAGACATTACCAAAAAAAAATTAAAATGTTTTTTCTACTCTTGCTCCACTTATTTTTTGCCCCACACCTCTTACGACGTGGCAAATGCTAACGCAAAAGGAGAGCAGGACGTTTGCTCCAAAGAAAAGAAAAGAGTTGTCAGTGGTTTGGTTTTGCGGCAACAGACGCACAACAAATGACTGCACGCTGCAAAGTTTGTTTTAAAAAAAGGCAGAAAGCCCAACAAATGTGACTCTTTACGAGGCGAACAGGAAGATGACAACAAACTCTTGCCATCATTTACACAAGGTACCATGTATGATAGGAAAGAAGCAGAGTGGAAAAAGATAAATGTCGATAAAAAGTAGAAAAGTCCAACTCTCCATGCTACATTTTTATTTACACAATGATGTCATTACACACAGAAATTTGCCTCCCATAAAACATTCTATATTGAACACCTTTATTAGATGAGAAGTATTCGCCTCATTATTGTTTGATTATTATGTCTTTTTTACGTTTTCTTTCAAACAATCTTTAGATTTTACTGTAAAAAAACAAACAACCACACTCATGGGTGAGTTGACAGGTTTTCACCGTAACATTGGCAGTGTTTTTTTACAGCATATTGCCGTAAATAGAATGGAAAAACAGTGCCACGTGTTTTAATAGTGTATTATTGTAAATAAAAGATAGTTTTATGGTTACAGCTCAGTTGCCAGAAATGTACAATTTGATGGATAGCTCTGTTTTGAAATTGTAAGTCAAGCAGATATTAAAGTATTGATTGTAATTTTAATAAAAACATTTTTAAATATATAATAATATTGATTGCATTGTTAGATCATATTAAAGTTTGGTCATGCCCACAGTGCACTAAATTTGTAAATACACATACATTTAGTCTTACCAAGTACCACCTCGGAATAAACCTGGCTCCCCAAGTACTGCCACAGTGAGCCACATTAAAATAGTGCAGCGTGCTAGGCCTAAAAATTCACTAAAAATAAGGAAGTCAATGTCATTTAAACATTAGTTAAAGCCACAAAGTGCAGTACACAAAATAGGTGAAACAAAACAAGGATGACATGCAAACAACAGAAAAAGGATTTAAAAAAGTTAAAGTCCATTAACTAGTTTGAACAGCAGAGGTGGGTAGTAACGCACTACATTTACTACGTTACATCTACTTGAGTACATTTTGGTATAAATTGTACTTCTAGGAGTAGTTTTAATGCAACATACTTTTACTTTTACTTGAGTATATTTCTAGAGATGAAACGCTACTTTTACTCCGCTCCATTTATCAACATTCAGCTCGTTACTGATTTTTATCGATGTGTTAATGTTTGTTTTGGTTTGTCAGACAGACCTTCAAAGTAAGATCCATCACATGCCTGCGTTTCACCAATCAAATGCAGTCACTGGTGACGTTTGACTCTGTTTCACCAATCAAATGCAGTCACTGGTGACGTTTGACTCTGTTTCACCAATCAAATGCAGTCACTGGTGACGTTTGACTCTGTTTCACCAATCAAATGCAGTCACTGGTGACGTTTGACCCTGTTTCACCAATCAAATGCAGTCACTGGTGACGTTTGACTCTGTTTCACCAATCAAATGCAGTCACTGGTGACGTTTGACTCCGTTTCACCAATCAAATGCAGTCACTGGTGACGTTTGACTCTGTTTCACCAATCAAATGCAGTCACTGGTGACGTTTGACTCTGTTTCACCAATCAAATGCAGTCACTGGTGACGTTTGACCCTGTTTCACCAATCAAATGCAGTCACTGGTGACGTTTGACTCTGTTTCACCAATCAAATGCAGTCACTGGTGACATTTGACTCTGTTTCACCAATCAAATGCAGTCACTGGTGAGTTTGACTCTGTTTCACCAATCAAACAGAGCCAGGCGGTCACATTAACTGCACACTTTTTTATTTTTATTTTAATAAACCTTTATTTATACATTTCTATATTTACAAACAGTTGAAAATAATATCAAAGTAAGTACAAAACAGTATAAAAACCGTACAAAACAGCACCAAGAGGTTGTAAATTCAAAGTAACTAAAATAGAATGCAAAAAAAATATACATAAAAAATAAACAAAGTGCAAAGCCATAGGCTCACTCAATCTCAGTAAATAACTTACATTTGGAACACAGCATCATCCTTTTCACTTCTTTTTGCTTGTAAGAGGTAGAGTGTTTTAATGTAGAGTTCTAAATCTTTTTAAAGGCACAAAAAAAATATGTCGGGTATTGAGAAACGTACACTTATGAATATAAAACTTAGCCAATAGTATAATGAGCTTGCAAAGGTAAAATTTTTTTTTTTTTTAATTCAATACAGTGTAAAACCAAATATATATTATTTAATGTATATTATTGTTTTAGTTGCTTAAGAGATATTCCTGGCTTTGAATTTGTTCATTGATATTTTTATGTTTTTGTGCATTACTTGTTGCCGTCATCATTAAAGGAACAGGTTACTCATCAGTTACTCAGTACTTTTTACTTTTACTCAAGTAAATATTTGGGTGACTACTCCTTACTTTTACTTGAGTAATACATCTCTAAAATGTACAGTACTCTTACTTGAGTACAATTTCTGGCTACTCTACCCACCTCTGTTGAACAGTCACACTAAGTTGGAATATGGCAAAGTAAAAGACTGTACTTTCATCCTCTGGCGTAGCACAAGTCATATTTGAAACTTGGCTTGAACAGTCACACTGTGTTGGAATATAGTAGAAGAGTGTAGTTGTACACAAGGAACATAGTGTAGAGTGTGAGAAGTACAAGATGGCGGTGCTCTTGCTAAAGATGGAACATTTGGCGGAAATGCCGGACAGTTCTGCAGACTTCATGGCTGGCTCGCATCGTGGTCACTCCGTGATCACGTACGACCGCCAGACACTTCTGGATATGGACATATTGGGCCGTTTTGGACTGATAGACGCGGGCGTGCTAAACATGCTAACTAGCATGCGGATACGTCGGCGGCTACATCCAGCGGCCTGTGAAGCAGGGGAGTCTAGTAGCAGCGGGGGCCGTCTACGGAGCAGACGCCAGCGGTGTGATCGGAAACGCGGATGTCGAGCGGGGCTAAAAACAAAGCAGAAGGCTAATCCCCACAGAACACCACTTCCCTCCACCCTGAAGACGGATTTAAATAAAGAATGCGAGACTACTGGTCTGGGTAAGGAGTCAGTTAAATTAGAACAAGTTTTTTCTGCTTTGAGTGTTTCAGAGTTGGACATGTGTTTTACTGAGGTGGCTAACTATGATGCGTGCAGCTTATCAAAGCAACAAACAAACAATCGGAAAATCCCCGTTACTGAGGAGGCTAACTATGATGTGTGCAGTTTATCAAAGCAACAATCAAACAATCGGAACATTCCCGTCGTATCAATTCCTAGATATGGTCGTAATTATACTGAATGCACTGGGCATAATAAACACAACATTATTAATATTGCTACTACGGATAATTTGATCAAAAACTCCCTAAAACAGCCCACTACCTATAATATAGGTTTTTTAAACATAAGATCATTGTCTCCCAAAACGTTGTTAGTTAATGATATCATCAGAGACAACAATCTTAACGTCATCGGTCTCAGTGAAACCTGGCTTAAACCAAACGACTTTTTTGCGCTAAATGAGGCATGTCCTCCTAACTTTACACATGCGCATATTGCCCGTCCGCTTAAAAGGGGTGGGGGGGTCGCACTAATATACAACGAAAACTTTAACCTTAGTCCTAACATAAATAATAAATATAAATCGTTTGAGGTGCTTACTATGAGGTCTGTCACACCGCTGCCTCTACACCTGGCTGTTATCTACCGCCCCCCAGGGCCCTGTTCGGACTTTATCAATGAATTCTCAGAGTTCGTTGCTGATCTAGTGACACACGCCGATAATATAATCATAATGGGGGACTTTAATATCCATATGAATACCCCATCGGACCCACCGTGCGTAGCGCTCCAGACTATAATTGATAGCTGTGGTCTCACACAAATAATAAATGAACCCACGCATCGCAACGGTAATACGATAGACCTAGTGCTTGTCAAGGGTATCACCGCTTCCAAAGTTACGATACTCCCGTATACTAAAGTATTGTCCGATCATTACCTTATAAAATTCGAGGTTCAGACGCATGTTCGTCAAACTAATAATAATAATAACTGCTATAGCAGCCGCAACATTAATACGGCCACAACGACAACTCTTGCTGACCTACTGCCCTCGGTAATGGCACCATTCCCAAAGTATGTGGGCTCTATTGATAACCTCACTAACAACTTTAATGACGCCCTGCGCGAAACCATTGATAACATAGCACCGCTAAAGTTAAAAAAGGCTCCAAAAAAGCGCACCCCGTGGTTTACAGAAGAAACTAGAGCTCAGAAATTATTATGCAGAAAGCTGGAACGCAAATGGCGCACGACTAAACTTGAGGTGCACCATCAAGCATTTAGTGATGGTTTAATAACTTATAAACGCATGCTTACCTTAGCTAAAGCTAATTATTACTCAAATCTCATCCACCGCAATAAAAACGATCCTAAATTTTTGTTTAGTACGGTAGCATCGCTAACCCAACAAGGGACTCCTTCCAGTAGCTCCACCCACTCAGCTGATGACTTTATGCAATTCTTTAGTAAGAAAATTGAAGTCATTAGAAAGGAGATTAAAGACAATGCGTCCCAGCTACAACGGGGTTCTATTAACACTGACACGATGGTATATACGGCGGATACTGCCCTCCAAAATAGTTTCTCTCGTTTTGAGGAAATAACATAAGAGGAATTGTTACAACGTGTAAATGGAATAAAACAAACAACATGTTTACTTGACCCTCTTCCAGGGAAACTGATCAAGGAGCTCTTTGTATTATTAGGTCCATCAGTGCTAAATATTATAAACTTATCACTTTCCTCGGGCACTGTTCCCCTAGCATTCAAAATAGCGGTTATTCATCCTCTTCTTAAAAGACCTAACCTCGATCCTGACCTCATGGTAAACTACCGACCGGTGTCTCACCTTCCCTTTATTTCAAAAATCCTCGAAAAAATTGTTGCGGAGCAGTTAAATGAACACTTAGCGTCTAACAATCTATGTGAAACCTTTCAATCCGGTTTCAGGGCAAATCACTCGACGGAGACAGCCCTCGCAAAAATGACTAATGATCTATTGCTAACGATGGATTCTGATGCGTCATCTATGTTGCTGCTCCTCGATCTTAGCGCTGCTTTCGATACCGTCGATCATAATATTTTATTAGAACGTATCAAAACACGAATTGGTATGTCAGACTTAGCCCTGTCTTGGTTTAACTCTTATCTTACTGATAGGATGCAGTGTGTCTCCCATAACAATGTGACCTCGGACTACGTTAAGGTAACGTGTGGAGTTCCCCAGGGTTCGGTCCTTGGCCCTGCACTCTTCAGCATCTACATGCTGCCGCTAGGTGACATCATACGCAAATACGGTGTTAGCTTTCACTGTTATGCTGATGACACCCAACTCTACATGCCCCTAAAGCTGACCAACACGCCGGATTGTAGTCAGCTGGAGGCGTGTCTTAATGAAATTAAACAATTGATGTCCGCTAACTTTTTGCAACTCAACGCCAAAAAAACGGAAATGCTGATTATCGGTCCTGCTAGACACCGAACTCTATTTAATAATACAACTCTAACATTTGACAACCAAACAATTAAACAAGGCGACACGGTAAAGAATCTGGGTATTATCTTCGACCCAACTCTCTCCTTTGAGGCACACATTAAAAGCGTTACTAAAACGGCCTTCTTTCATCTCCGTAATATCGCTAAAATTCGCTCCATTCTGTCCACTAAAGACGCTGAGATCATTATCCATGCGTTTGTTACGTCTCGCCTCGACTACTGTAACGTATTATTTTCGGGTCTCCCCATGTCTAGCATTAAAAGATTACAGTTGGTACAAAATGCGGCTGCTAGACTTTTGACAAGAACAAGAAAGTTTGATCACATTACGCCTGTACTGTATATACCTTTATATACATATATACATACATATATACCTATACTGTATATACCTTTATATACATATATACACACATATATACCTATACTGGCTCACCTGCACTGGCTTCCTGTGCACTTAAGATGTGACTTTAAGGTTTTACTACTTACGTATAAAATACTACACGGTCTAGCTCCATCCTATCTTGCCGATTGTATTGTACCATATGTCCCGGCAAGAAATCTGCGTTCAAAGGACTCCGGCTTGTTAGTGATTCCCAAAGCCCAAAAAAAGTCTGCGGGCTATAGAGCGTTTTCCGTTCGGGCTCCAGTACTCTGGAATGCCCTCCCGGTAACAGTTCGAGATGCCACTTCAGTAGAAGCATTTAAGTCTCACCTTAAAACTCATTTGTATACTGTAGCCTTTAAATAGACTCCCTTTTTAGACCAGTTGATCTGCTGTTTCTTTTCTTTTTCTTCTATGTCCCACTCTCCCCTGTGGAGGGGGTCCGGTCCGACCCGGTGGCCATGTACTGCTTGCCTGTGTATCGGCTGGGGACATCTCTGCGCTGCTGATCCGCCTCGACATCTCTGCGCTGCTGATCCGCCTCCGCTTGGGATGGTTTCCTGCTGGCTCCGCTGTGAACGGGACTCTCGCTGCTGAGTTGGACCCGTTTTGGACTGGACTCTCGCGACTGTGTTGGATCCATTGTGGATTGAACTTTCACAGTATCATGTTAGACCCGCTCGACATCCTTTGCTTTCCTCCTCTCTAAGGTTCTCATAATCATTATTGTCACAGACGTCCCACTGGGTGTGAGTTTTCCTTGCCCTTATGTGGGCCTACCGAGGATGTCGTGGTGGTTTGTGCAGCCCTTTGAGACACTAGTGATTTAGGGCTATATAAGTAAACATTGATTGATTGATTGAAGTACACAAACAAAGATCTCCTCTCAAAGTGGCGCCTCTGTCAAATAAACAGCCTTTGCGGGAAGCGCGGAGAAAGTGCGGCGCCACGTCGCATTTAAAGAGGCGGCACAAGAGCAACATTGTTCCTGCCTGCCCTCCACCACACTGCCGCCCCACATTTGGGTGGGGGCAGGTGGACAAGGAGCAAACAGAAATAAGGTGGAAGGAAGGAAGCCCAGAGTCGAAGGCACGCTCCCAAAGACATAAACCTCACCTGTACGCCACATGTTGCACAGGTGTGCCCGCTTTGACACAACACCTGTGCACTGAGGAGGACAGGAAGTGGGACAGGAAGCTGGGGAGCAGGAAGTAGGACTATTGGTAGTGCTTGCATTGTGCAACAACGGAGGAAAGCGGCTTAAGACGGAACTTATTCAGTCGGTTGGTGTTTTGGTACACAACGGTGCTCACTTACGTCCACGCGTGAGCGATATCATCAAGAGAGTGGACTTCATAGAGCACAAAACTCACTTTACATAACGAACTTTCACCTGGAACACTAATATCAAAGCAGTTGATTTTGGACGTTTTTCAGTAGGTTGGTGTTTTGGTTAGCAACAGTGCTCATTGATGTCTAAGCGTGGGTGATATCATCAAGAGAGTGGACTTCATAAGGTGCAAAACTCAGCCGGGAGTGTAGACATTACGTATCAATCACTCACTCGGAACGCAAAAATCAAAGCAGTTGAAGACGCAGATATACAACTGTTGATGTTTATCGGTAAGTTGATGTTTTGGATAGAAACAGTGCTCACTTATGTCCAAGTGTGAGCGACATCATCAAGAAAGTGGACTTTATAAGGCACAAAACTCACCCAGGAGTGTAGACATTACGTATCAATCACTCACCCAGGAGACTAAGATCAAAGCGGTTGAAGACGCAGATACACGATTGTTGACGTTTTTCCGTAAGTTGATGTTTTGGTTAGAAACGGTGTTCACTTATGTCCACGTGTGAGCGATATCATCAACAAAGTGGACTTCATAAGGCACAAAACCCACCAAGGAGTGTTTACATTGTGTGTCATTCACCAAAAACACTCAAATCTAAATGGTTGAAGACGCACCTATATGATTGTTGACGTTTTTCAGTACGTTGGTGTTTTGGTACACAACGGTGCTCGCTTACGTCCACGCGTGAGCGATATCATCAAGAGAGTGGACTTCATAGGGCACAAAACTCACTTTACATAACGAACATTCACTTGGAACACTAAAATCAAAGCAGTTGATTTTGGACGTTTTTCAGTAGGTTGGTGTTTTGGTTAGCAACAGTGCTCATTGATGTCTAAGCGTGGGTGATATCATCAAGAGAGTGGACTTCATAAGGTGCAAAACTCACCCGGGAGTGTAGACATTACGTATCAATCACTCACTCGGAACGCAAAAATCAAAGCAGTTGAAGACGCAGATATACAACTGTTGATGTTTATCGGTAAGTTGATGTTTTGGATAGAAACAGTGTTCACTTATGTCCAAGTGTGAGCGACATCATCAAGAAAGTGGACTTTATAAGGCGCAAAACTCACCCAGGAGTGTAGACATTACGTAACAGTCATTCACGCGGGAGACTAAAATCAAAGCGGTTGAAGACGCAGATACACGATTGTTGACGTTTTTCCGTAAGTTGATGTTTTGGTTAGAAACGGTGCTCACTTATGTCCACGTGTGAGCGATATCATCAACAAAGTGGACTTCATAAGGCACAAAACCCACCAAGGAGTGTTTACATTGTGTGTCATTCACCAAAAACACTCAAATCTAAATGGTTGAAGACGCACATATATGATTGTTGACGTTTTTCAGTACGTTGGTGTTTTGGTACACAACGGTGCTCACTTATGTCCACGCGTGAGCGATATCATCAAGAGAGTGGACTTCATAGGGCACAAAACTCACTTTACATAACGAACATTCACTTGGAACACTAAAATCAAAGCAGTTGATTTTGGACGTTTTTCAGTAGGTTGGTGTTTTGGTTTGCAACAGTGCTCATTGATGTCTAAGCGTGGGTGATATCATCAAGAGAGTGGACTTCATAAGGTGCAAAACTCACCCGGGAGTGTAGACATTACGTAATGATCATTCACCCAGAACACTAAAGTCAAAGAAGTTGAAGACGCAGATATACCATTGTTGACGTTTTTCAGTACGTGGATGTTTTGGTTCACAATGCTGCCCTCTTACGTCTACATGTGAGCGATATCATCAAGAGAGTGGACTTCATAAAGGGCAAATCTCACCCGAGAGTGCAGACATTACGTATCAATCACTCACCCAGAACACTATTATCAAAGCAGTTGATTTTAGACGTTTTTCAGTAGGTTGGTGTTTTGGTTAGCAACAGTGCTCATTGATGTCTAAGCGTGGGTGATATCATCAAGAGAGTGGACTTCATAAGGTGCAAAACTCACCCGGGAGTGTAGACATTACGTATCAATCACTCACCCAGAACACTAAAGTCAAAGAAGTTGAAGACGCAGATATACCATTGTTGACGTTTTTCAGTACGTTGGTGTTTTGGTACACAACGGTGCTCGCTTACGTCTACATGTGAGCGATATCATCAAGAGAGTGGACTTCATAAAGGGCAAACCTCACTTTACCTAATGATCATTCACCCGGGAGACTACTATCAAAGTAGTAGGTTTTTAATGGTTTTCAGTAGGTTGGAGTTTTGGTCAGCAACAGTGCTCATTGATGTCTAAGCATGGGTGATATCATCAAAGGAGTGGACTTCAAAAGGTGCAAAACTCACCCGGGAGTGTAGACATTACGTAACGATCATTCACCCAGAACACTTAAGTCAAAGAAGTTGAAGACGCAGATATACCATTGTTGACGTTTTTCAGTACGTGGATGTTTTGGTTCACAATGCTGCCCTCTTACGTCTACATGTGAGCGATACCATCAAGAGAGTGGACTTCATAAAGGGCAAATCTCACCCGAGAGTGCAGACATTACGTATCAATCACTCACCCAGAACACTATTATCAAAGCAGTCGATTTTGGACGTTTTTCAGTAGGTTGGTGTTTTGGTTAGCAACAGTGCTCGCTTACATCCATGCGTGAGCGATATCATCAAGAGAGTGGACTTCATAGGGCACAAAACTCACTTTACATAACGAACTTTCACCTGGAACACTAAAATCAAAGCAGTTGATTTTGGACGTTTTTCAGTAGGTTGGTGTTTTGGTTAGCGACAGTGCTCATTGATGTCTAAGCGTGGGTGATATCATCAAGAGAGTGGACTTCATAAGGTGCAAAACTCACCCGGGAGTGTAGACATTACGTATCAATCACTCACCCAAAACAGTAAAGTCAAAGAAGTTGAAGACGCAGATATACCATTGTTGACGTTTTTCAGTACGTGAATGTTTTGGTTCACAATGCTGCCCTCTTACGTCTACATGTGAGCGATATCATCAAAAGAGTGGACTTCATAAAGGGCAAATCTCACCCGAGAGTGCAGACATTACGTATCAATCACTCATCTGGAACACTATTATCAAAGCAGTCGATTTTAGACGTTTTCAGTAGGTTGGTGTTTTGGTTAGCAACAGTGCTCATTGATGTCTAAGCGTGGGTGATATCATCAAGAGAGTGGACTTCATAAGGTGCAAAACTCACCCGGGAGTGTAAACATTACGTAACCATCATTCACCCAGAACACTAAAGTCAAAGAAGTTGAAGACGCAGATATACAACTGTTGACGTTTTTCAGTACGTTGGTGTTTTGGTACACAATGGTGCTCGCTTACGTCTACGCGTGAGCGATATCATCAAGAGAGTGGACTTCATAAAGAGCAAATCTCACCCGAGAGTGCAGACATTACGTATCAATCACTCACCCAGAACACTATTATCAAAGCAGTCGATTTTGGACGTTTTTCAGTAGGTTGGTGTTTTGGTTAGCAACAGTGCTCATTGATGTCTAAGCATGGGTGATATCATCAAGAGAGTGGACTTCATAAGGTGCAAAACTCAGCCGGGAGTGTAGACATTACGTATCAATCACTCACTCGGAACGCAAAAATCAAAGCAGTTGAAGACGCAGATATACAACTGTTGATGTTTTTCGGTAAGTTGATGTTTTGGATAGAAACAGTGCTCACTTATGTCTACGTGTGAGCGATATCATCAAGAAAGTGGACTTTATAAGGCGCAAAACTCACCCAGGAGTGTAGACATTACGTAACAGTCATTCACACGGGAGACAAGATCAAAGCGGTTGAAGACGCAGATACACGATTGTTGACGTTTTTCAGTAAGTTGATGTTTTGGTTAGAAACGGTGCTCACTTATGTCCACGTGTGAGTGATATCATCAACAAAGTGGACTTCATAAGGCGCAAAACCCACCAAGGAGTGTTTACATTGTGTGTCATTCACCAAAAACACTCAAATCTAAATGGTTGAAGACGCACGTATATGATTGTTGACGTTTTTCAGTCGGTTGGTGTTTTGGTACACAACGGTGCTCACTTATGTCCACGCTAGTGAGCGATATCATCAAGAGAGTGGACTTCATAGGGCACAAAACTCACTTTACATAACGAACTTTCACCTGGAACACTAAAATCAAAGCAGTTGATTTTGGACGTTTTTCAGTAGGTTGGTGTTTTGGTTAGCAACAGTGCTCATTGATGTCTAAGCGTGGGTGATATCATCAAGAGAGTGGACTTCATAAGGTGCAAAACTCACCCTGGAGTGTAGACATTACGTATCAATCACTCACCCAGAACACTTAAGTCGAAGAAGTTGAAGACGCAGATATACCATTGTTGACGTTTTTCAGTACGTTGGTGTTTTGGTACACAACGGTGCTCGCTTACGTCCACGCGTGAGCGATATCATCAAGAGAGTGGACTTCATAGGGCACAAAACTCACTTTACATAACGAACTTTCACCTGGAACACTAAAATCAAAGCAGTTGATTTTGGACGTTTTTCAGTAGGTTGGTGTTTTGGTTAGCAACAGTGCTCATTGATGTCTAAGCGTGGGTGATATCATCAAGAGAGTGGACTTCATAAGGTGCAAAACTCACCCGGGAGTGTAGACATTACGTAACCATCATTCACCCAGAACACTAAAGTCAAAGAAGTTGAAGACGCAGATATACCATTGTTGACGTTTTTCAGTACGTGGATGTTTTGGTTCACAATGCTGCCCTCTTACGTCTACATGTGAGCGATATCATCAAGAGAGTGGACTTCATAAAGAGCAAATCTCACCCGAGAGTGCAGACATTACGTATCAATCACTCACCCAGAACACTATTATCAAAGCAGTCGATTTTAGACGTTTTTCAGTAGGTCGGTGTTTTGGTTAGCAACAGTGCTCATTGATGTCTAAGCATGGGTGATATCATCAAGAGAGTGGACTTCATAAGGTGCAAAACTCAGCCGGGAGTGTAAACATTACGTAACGATCACTCACTCGGAACGCAAAAATCAAAGCAGTTGAAGACGCAGATATACAACTGTTGATGTTTTTCGGTAAGTTGATGTTTTGGTTAGAAACAGTGCTCACTTATGTCCAAGTGTGAGCGATATCATCAAGAAAGTAGACTTCATAAGGCGCAAAACTCACCCAGGAGTGTAGACATTACGTATCAATCACTCACCCAGAACACTATTATCAAAGCAGTTGATTTTAGACGTTTTTCAGTAGGTTGGTGTTTTGGTTAGCAACAGTGCTCATTGATGTCTAAGCATGGGCGATATCATCAAGAGAGTGGACTTCATAAGGTGCAAAACTCACCCTGGAGTGTAGACATTACATAACGATCATTCACCCAAAACACTAAAGTCAAAGAAGTTGAAGACGCAGATATACCATTGTTGACGTTTTTCAGTACGTTGGTGTTTTGGTACACAACGGTGCTCGCTTACGTCTATGCGTGAGCGATATCATCAAGAGAGTGGACTTCATAAAGGGCAAATCTCACCCGATAGTGCAGACATTACGTATCAATCATTCACCCAGAACACTATTATCAAAGCAGTTGATTTTGGACGTTTTTCAGTAGGTTGGTGTTTTGGTTAGCAACAGTGCTCATTGATGTCTAAGCATGGGTGATATCATGAAGAGAGTGGACTTCATAAGGTGCAAAACTCACCCGGGAGTGCAGACATTACGTATCAATCATTCACCCAGAACACTATTATCAAAGCAGTTGATTTTGGACGTTTTTCAGTAGGTTGGTGTTTTGGTTAGCAACAGTGCTCATTGATGTCTAAGCATGGGTGATATCATGAAGAGAGTGGACTTCATAAGGTGCAAATCTCACCCGAGAGTGCAGACATTACGTATCAATCACTCACCCAGAACACTATTATCAAAGCAGTTGATTTTAGACGTTTTTCAGTAGGTTGGTGTTTTGGTTAGCAACAGTGCTCATTGATGTCTAAGCATGGGCGATATCATCAAGAGAGTGGACTTCATAAGGTGCAAAACTCACCCTGGAGTGTAGACATTACATAACGATCATTCACCCAAAACACTAAAGTCAAAGAAGTTGAAGACGCAGATATACCATTGTTGACGTTTTTCAGTACGTTGGTGTTTTGGTACACAACGGTGCTCGCTTACGTCTATGCGTGAGCGATATCATCAAGAGAGTGGACTTCATAAAGGGCAAATCTCACCCGATAGTGCAGACATTACGTATCAATCATTCACCCAGAACACTATTATCAAAGCAGTTGATTTTGGACGTTTTTCAGTAGGTTGGTGTTTTGGTTAGCAACAGTGCTCATTGATGTCTAAGCATGGGTGATATCATGAAGAGAGTGGACTTCATAAGGTGCAAAACTCACCCTGGAGTGTAGACATTACATAACGATCATTCACCCAGAACACTTAAGTCGAAGAAGTTGAAGACGCAGATATACCATTGTTGACGTTTTTCAGTACGTTGGTGTTTTGGTACACAACGGTGCTCGCTTACGTCTATGCGTGAGCGATATCATCAAGAGAGTGGAATTCATAAAGGGCAAATCTCACCCGAGAGTGCAGACATTACGTATCAATCACTCACCCAGAACACTATTATCAAAGCAGTCGATTTTAGACGTTTTTCAGTAGGTTGGTGTTTTGGTTAGCAACGGTGCTCATTGATGTCTAAGCGTGGGTGATATCATCAAGAGAGTGGACTTCATAAGGTGCAAAACTCACCCTGGAGTGTAGACATTACATAACGATCATTCACCCAAAACACTAAAGTCAAAGAAGTTGAAGACGCAGATATACCATTGTTGACGTTTTTCAGTACGTTGGTGTTTTGGTACACAACGGTGCTCGCTTACGTCTATGCGTGAGCGATATCATCAAGAGAGTGGACTTCATAAAGGGCAAATCTCACCCGATAGTGCAGACATTACGTATCAATCATTCACCCAGAACACTATTATCAAAGCAGTTGATTTTGGACGTTTTTCAGTAGGTTGGTGTTTTGGTTAGCAACAGTGCTCATTGATGTCTAAGCATGGGTGATATCATGAAGAGAGTGGACTTCATAAGGTGCAAAACTCAGCCGGGAGTGTAGACATTACGTATCAATCACTCACTCGGAACGCAAAAATCAAAGCAGTTGAAGACGCAGATATACAACTGTTGATTTTTTTCGGTAAGTTGATGTTTTGGATAGAAACGGTGTTCACTTATGTCTACGTGTGAGCGATATCATCAAGAGAGTGGACTTCAAAGGGCACAAAACTCACTTTACATAACGAACATTCACTTGGAACACTAAAATCAAAGCAGTTGATTTTGGACGTTTTTCAGTAGGTTGGTGTTTTGGTTAGCAACAGTGCTCATTGATGTCTAAGCGTGGGTGATATCATCAAGAGAGTGGACTTCATAAGGTGCAAAACTCACCCGGGAGTGTAGACATTACGTAACCATCATTCACCCAGAACACTAAAGTCAAAGAAGTTGAAGACGCAGATATACCATTGTTGACATTTTTCAGTACGTGGATGATTTGGTTCACAATGCTGCCCTCTTACGTCTACATGTGAGCGATATCATCAAGAGAGTGGACTTCATGAAGGGCAAATCTCACCCGAGAGTGCAGACATTACGTATCAATCACTCACCCAGAACACTATTATCAAAGCAGTCGATTTTAGACGTTTTTCAGTAGGTTGGAGTTTTGGTTAGCAACAGTGCTCATTGATGTCTAAGCGTGGGTGATATCATCAAGAGAGTGGACTTCATAAGGTGCAAAACTCAGCCGGGAGTGTAGACATTACGTATCAATCACTCACTCGGAACGCAAAAATCAAAGCAGTTGAAGACGCAGATATACAACTGTTGATGTTTTTCGGTAAGTTGATGTTTTGGATAGAAACAGTGCTCACTTATGTCTACGTGTGAGCGATATCATCAAGAAAGTGGACTTTATAAGGCGCAAAACTCACCCAGGAGTGTAGACATTACGTAACAGTCATTCACGCGGGAGACTAAGATCAAAGCAGTTGAAGACGCAGATACACGATTGTTGACGTTTTTCGGTAAGTTGATGTTTTGGTTAGAAACGGTGCTCACTTATGTCCACGTGTGAGTGATATCATCAACAAAGTGGACTTCATAAGGCACAAAACCCACCAAGGAGTGTTTACATTGTGTGTCATTCACCAAAAACACTCAAATCTAAATAGTTGAAGACGCACGTATATGATTGTTGACGTTTTTCAGTAGGTTGGTGTTTTGCTTAGCAACGGTGCTCGCTTACGTCCACGCGTGAGCGATATCATCAAGAGAGTGGACTTCATAGGGCACAAAACTCCCTTTACATAACGAACATTCACTTGGAACACTAAAATCAAAGCAGTTGATTTTGGATGTTTTTCAGTAGGTTGGTGTTTTGGTTAGCAACAGTGCTCATTGATGTCTAAGCGTGGGTGATATCATCAAGAGAGTGGACTTCATAAGGTGCAAAACTCACCCGGGAGTGTAGACATTACGTAACGATCATTCACCCAGAACACTAAAGTCAAAGAAGTTGAAGACGCAGATATACCATTGTTGACGTTTTTCAGTACGTGGATGTTTTGGTTCACAATGCTGCCCTCTTACGTCTACATGTGAGCGATATCATCAAGAGAGTGGACTTCATGAAGGGCAAATCTCACCCGAGAGTGCAGACATTACGTATCAATCACTCACCCAGAACACTATTATCAAAGCAGTCGATTTTAGACGTTTTTCAGTAGGTTGGTGTTTTGGTTAGCAACAGTGCTCGCTTACGTCCACGCGTGAGCGATATCATCAAGAGAGTGGACTTCATAGGGCACAAAACTCACTTTACATAACGATCTTTCACCTGGAACACTAATATCAAAGCAGTTGATTTTGGACGTTTTTCAGTAGGTTGGTGTTTTGGTTAGCAACAGTGCTCATTGATGTCTAAGCATGGGTGATATCATCAAGAGAGTGGACTTCATAAGGTGCAAAACTCAGCCGGGAGTGTAGACATTACGTATCAATCACTCACTCGGAACGCAAAAATCAAAGCAGTTGAAGACGCAGATATACAACTGTTGATGTTTTTCGGTAAGTTGATGTTTTGGATAGAAACGGTGTTCACTTATGTCTACGTGTGAGCGATATCATCAAGAAAGTGGACTTCATAAGGCGCAAAACTCACCCAGGAGTGTAGACATTACGTAACAGTCATTCACACGGGAGACTAAAATCAAAGCGGTTGAAGACGCAGATACACGATTGTTGACGTTTTTCCGTAAGTTGATGTTTTGGTTAGAAACAGTGCTCACTTATGTCCACGTGTGAGTGATATCATCAAGAGAGTGGACTTCATAGGGCACAAAACTCACTTTACATAACGAACATTCACCTGGAACACTAAAATCAAAGCAGTTGATTTTGGACGTTTTTCAGTAGGTTGGTGTTTTGGTTAGCAACAGTGCTCATTGATGTCTAAGCGTGGGTGATATCATCAAGAGAGTGGACTTCATAAGGTGCAAAACTCACTTTACCTAATGATCATTCACCCGGGAGACTACAATCAAAGCAGTAGGTTTTTGATGGTTTTCAGTAGGTTGGTGTTTTGGTTAGCAACAGTGCTCATTGATGTCTAAGCGTGGGTGATATCATCAAGAGAGTGGACTTCATAAGGTGCAAAACTCACCCGGGAGTGTAGACATTACGTATCAATCACTCACCCAGAACACTAAAGTCAAAGAAGTTGAAGACGCAGATATACCATTGTTGACGTTTTTCAGTACGTGGATGTTTTGGTTCACAATGCTGCCCTCTTACGTCTACATGTGAGCGATATCATCAAGAGAGTGGACTTCATAAAGAGCAAATCTCACCCGAGAGTGCAGACATTACGTATCAATCACTCACCCAGAACACTATTATCAAAGCAGTCGATTTTAGACGTTTTTCAGTAGGTTGGTGTTTTGGTTAGCAACAGTGCTCATTGATGTCTAAGCGTGGGCGATATCATCAAGAGAGTGGACTTCATAAGGTGCAAAACTCACTTTACCTAATGATCATTCACCCGGGAGACTACAATCAAAGTAGTAGGTTTTTGATGGTTTTCAGTAGGTTGGTGTTTTGGTTAGCAATAGTGCTCATTGATGTCTAAGCATGGGCGATATCATCAAGAGAGTGGACTTCATAAGGTGCAAAACTCACCCGGGAGTGTAGACATTACGTATCAATCACTCACCCAGAACACTAAAGTCAAAGAAGTTGAAGACGCAGATATACCATTGTTGACGTTTTTCAGTACGTTGGTGTTTTGGTTCACAATGCTGCCCTCTTACGTCTACATGTGAGCGATATCATCAAGAGTGGGGACTTCATAAAGAGCAAATCTCACCCGAGAGTGCAGACATTACGTATCAATCACTCACCCAGAACACTATTATCAAAGCAGTCGATTTTAGACGTTTTTCAGTAGGTCGGTGTTTTGGTTAGCAACAGTGCTCATTGATGTCTAAGCGTGGGTGATATCATCAAGAGAGTGGACTTCATAAGGTGCAAAACTCACCCGGGAGTGTAGACATTACGTATCAATCACTCACCCAGAACACTAAAGTCAAAGAAGTTGAAGACGCAGATATACCATTGTTGACGTTTTTCAGTACGTTGGTGTTTTGGTACACAATGGTGCTCGCTTACGTCTACATGTGAGCGATATCATCAAGAGAGTGGACTTCATAAAGGGCAAACCTCACTTTACCTAATGATCATTCACCCGGGAGACTACTATCAAAGTAGTAGGTTTTTGATGGTTTTCAGTAGGTTGGAGTTTTGGTCAGCAACAGTGCTCATTGATGTCTAAGCATGGGTGATATCATCAAAGGAGTGGACTTCAAAAGGTGCAAAACTCAGCCGGGAGTGTAGACATTACGTATCAATCACTCACTCGGAACGCAAAAATCAAAGCAGTTGAAGACGCAGATATACAACTGTTGATGTTTTTCGGTAAGTTGATGTTTTGGTTAGAAACGGTGTTCACTTATGTCCAAGTGTGAGCGATATCATCAAGAAAGTGGACTTCATAAGGCGCAAAACTCACCCAGGAGTGTAGACATTACGTATCAATCACTCACTCGGAATGCAAAAATCAAAGCGGTTGAAGACACAGATACACGATTGTTGACGTTTTTCCGTAAGTTGATGTTTTGGTTAGAAACGGTGCTCACTTATGTCCACGTGTGAGCGATATCATCAAGAAAGTGGACTTCATAAGGCACAAAACCCACCAAGGAGTGTTTACATTGTGTGTCATTCACCAAAAACACTCAAATCTAAATGGTTAAAGACGCACATATATGATTGTTGACGTTTTTCAGTAGGTTGGTGTTTTGTTACACAACGGTGCTCACTTATGTCCACGCGTGAGCGATATCATCAAGAGAGTGGACTTCATAGGGCACAAAACTCACTTTACATAACGAACATTCACCTGGAACACTAAAATCAAAGCAGTTGATTTTGGACGTTTTTCAGTAGGTTGGTGTGTTGGTTAGCAACAGTGCTCATTGATGTCTAAGCGTGGGTGATATCATCAAGAGAGTGGACTTCATAAGGTGCAAAACTCACCCGGGAGTGTAGACATTACGTATCAATCACTCACCCAGAACACTAAAGTCAAAGAAGTTGAAGACGCAGATATACCATTGTTGACGTTTTTCAGTACGTGGATGTTTTGGTTCACAATGCTGCCCTCTTACGTCTACATGTGAGCGATATCATCAAGAGAGTGGACTTCATAAAGGGCAAATCTCACCCGAGAGTGCAGACATTACGTATCAATCACTCACCCAGAACACTATTATCAAAGCAGTCGATTTTAGACGTTTTTCAGTAGGTCGGTGTTTTGGTTAGCAACAGTGCTCATTGATGTCTAAGCATGGGTGATATCATCAAGAGAGTGGACTTCATAAGGTGCAAAACTCAGCCGGGAGTGTAGACATTACGTATCAATCACTCACTCAGAACGCAAAAATCAAAGCAGTTGAAGACGCAGATATACAACTGTTGATGTTTTTCGGTAAGTTGATGTTTTGGATAGAAACAGTGCTCACTTATGTCTACGTGTGAGCGATATCATCAAGAGAGTGGACTTCATAAAGGGCAAATCTCACCCGAGAGTGCAGACATTACGTATCAATCACTCACCCAGAACACTATTATCAAAGCAGTCGATTTTGGACGTTTTTCAGTAGGTTGGTGTTTTGGTTAGCAACAGTGCTCATTGATGTCTAAGCGTGGGTGATATCATCAAGAGAGTGGACTTCATAAGGTGCAAAACTCACCCTGGAGTGTAGACATTACGTATCAATCACTCACTCGGAACGCAAAAATCAAAGCAGTTGAAGACGCAGATATACAACTGTTGATGTTTATCGGTAAGTTGATGTTTTGGATAGAAACAGTGCTCACTTATGTCCAAGTGTGAGCGACATCATCAAGAAAGTGGACTTTATAAGGCGCAAAACTCACCCAGGAGTGTAGACATTACGTAACAGTCATTCACACGGGAGACTAAGATCAAAGCGGTTGAAGACGCAGATACACGATTGTTGACGTTTTTCCGTAAGTTGATGTTTTGGTTAGAAACGGTGTTCACTTATGTCCACGTGTGAGCGATATCATCAAGAAAGTGGACTTCATAAGGCACAAAACCCAACAAGGAGTGTTTACATTGTGTGTCATTCACCAAAAACACTCAAATCTAAATGGTTGAAGACGCACGTATATGATTGTTGACGTTTTTCAGTACGTTGGTGTTTTGGTACACAACGGTGCTCGCTTATGTCCACGCGTGAGCGATATCATCAAGAGAGTGGACTTCATAGGGCACAAAACTCACTTTACATAACGAACATTCACTTGGAACACTAAAATCAAAGCAGTTGATTTTGGACGTTTTTCAGTAGGTTGGTGTTTTGGTTAGCAACAGTGCTCATTGATGTCTAAGCGTGGGTGATATCATCAAGAGAGTGGACTTCATAAGGTGCAAAACTCACCCGGGGGTGTAGACATTACGTATCAATCACTCACCCAGAACACTAAAGTCAAAGAAGTTGAAGACGCAGATATACCATTGTTGACGTTTTTCAGTACGTGGATGTTTTGGTTCACAATGCTGCCCTCTTACGTCTACATGTGAGCGATATCATCAAGAGAGTGGACTTCATGAAGGGCAAATCTCACCCGAGAGTGCAGACATTACGTATCAATCACTCACCCAGAACACTATTATCAAAGCAGTCGATTTTAGACGTTTTTCAGTAGGTTGGTGTTTTGGTTAGCAACAGTGCTCATTGATGTCTAAGCGTGGGTGATATCATCAAGAGAGTGGACTTCATAAGGTGCAAAACTCACCCGGGAGTGTAGACATTACGTATTAATCACTCACCCAGAACACTAAAGTCAAAGAAGTTGAAGACGCAGATATACCATTGTTGACGTTTTTCGGTACGTTGGTGTTTTGGTACACAATGCTGCCCTCTTACGTCTACATGTGAGCGATATCATCAAGAGAGTGGACTTCATGAAGGGCAAATCTCACCCGAGAGTGCAGACATTACGTATCAATCACTCACCCAGAACACTATTATCAAAGCAGTCGATTTTAGACGTTTTTCAGTAGGTTGGTGTTTTGGTTAGCAACAGTGCTCATTGATGTCTAAGCGTGGGTGATATCATCAAGAGAGTGGACTTCATAAGGTGCAAAACTCACCCGGGAGTGTAGACATTACGTATCAATCACTCACCCAGAACACTAAAGTCAAAGAAGTTGAAGACGCAGATATACCATTGTTGACGTTTTTCGGTACGTTGGTGTTTTGGTACACAATGCTGCCCTCTTACGTCTACATGTGAGCGATATCATCAAGAGAGTGGACTTCATAAAGGGCAAATCTCACCCGAGAGTGCAGACATTACGTATCAATCACTCATCTGGAACACTATTATCAAAGCAGTCGATTTTAGACGTTTTCAGTAGGTTGGTGTTTTGGTTAGCAACAGTGTTCATTGATGTCTAAGCGTGGGTGATATCATCAAGAGAGTGGACTTCATAAGGTGCAAAACTCAGCCGGGAGTGTAGACATTACGTATCAATCACTCACCCAGAACACTAAAGTCAAAGAAGTTGAAGACGCAGATATACCATTGTTGACGTTTTTCGGTACGTGGATGTTTTGGTTCACAATGCTGCCCTCTTACGTCTACATGTGAGTGATATCATCAAGAGAGTGGACTTCATGAAGGGCAAATCTCACCCGAGAGTGCAGACATTACGTATCAATCACTCATCTGGAACACTATTATCAAAGCAGTCGATTTTAGACGTTTTCAGTAGGTTGGTGTTTTGGTTAGCAACAGTGTTCATTGATGTCTAAGCGTGGGTGATATCATCAAGAGAGTGGACTTCATAAGGTGCAAAACTCAGCCGGGAGTGTAGACATTACGTATCAATCACTCACTCGGAACGCAAAAATCAAAGCAGTTGAAGACGCAGATATACAACTGTTGATGTTTTTCGGTAAGTTGATGTTTTGGTTAGAAACAGTGCTCACTTATGTCTACGTGTGAGCGATATCATCAAGAAAGTGGACTTCATAAGGTGCAAAACTCAGCCAGGAGTGTAGACATTACGTATCAATCACTCACTCGGAACGCAAAAATCAAAGCGGTTGAAGACACAGATACACGATTGTTGACGTTTTTCCGTAAGTTGATGTTTTGGTTAGAAACGGTGCTCACTTATGTCCACGTGTGAGCGATATCATCAACAAAGTGGACTTCATAAGGCGCAAAACCCAACAAGGAGTGTTTACATTGTGTGTCATTCACCAAAAACACTCAAATCTAAATGGTTGAAGACGCACATATATGATTGTTGACGTTTTTCAGTACGTTGGTGTTTTGGTACACAACGGTGCTCGCTTATGTCTACGTCTAAGTTGCAAAACACACCCGGGAGTCTAGCATCAGGAAAGTGGACTCCAGAAGGTGCAAAGCGTAGACATTGCGTAACGATCACATTTTGTTCCACCCGGAACATAAATCAAAGTAGTTAAAGACGCAGATAGACGATTGTTGATGTTTTGGTCAGGTTGATCTTTTGGTCAGGTTCATCTTTTGGTCAGGTTGATGTTTTGGTCAGGTTGATGTTTTGGTCAGGTTCATCTTTTGGTCAGGTTGATGTTTTGGTTAGCAATGGAGTTTCTTGATGTCCAAGCAACAACAAATGGATGTAAAGTATATGGTTTGATGCGCACGTTTTGTGTAAGATCTACTTAGAATAACATCACCTTTACACACCTGTCAAACATGTCAAACAGGTGCTACTTCAGCGCAGGTATGCCTACAGGCTGGTTTGACAGGGTGCCCCGTTTTGGTTAGCAACGGTGCTCCTTAGCGTGGGAAAAGGGTGTGTCAGAACCACAAGGTGTACTCACACGGTTAATGTGCTGCTGATGTTCAGGTGTCTGCAAGGGGGGCCCCCAGGTTCCCGCTAAGGGCCACACACTGACAAACCAGGTTCCCGCTTCAAGTACATAATCAGGATATTTTTCTCTCTCAAAGAAGTAGAAAGAAACAATTCCAGTAAGAAATGTGGTGCGAGTACCGACGAGCCGAAAGATAAAGTAAAATGCTAACAGTTAGCACGCTGGCGTCAAGTCACAACAAAATACAAACGCACACTGAGCCTGAAAGGGACAGGTGCATGTTTTAAATATCCTAATTAGACGTGTCCCAATACAACTTGTTTACTTCCAACATGACACTCACATCGGCACCTTTGGTATTGACTGATACCGATGCTAAGCCGATACGATATCGGCGAGTGAAATCAGTCAAACAGACAACATGGCAGCTACGAAAAGCACTAACCTGTCTGTTATTAACCACTGCCTTAAGTAGAAGAGCTTGTTGTGACAATTCATGAAGTTAAGCTCGTGATTTGCTGCGGACACGTTTGTTACTTGATGCTTTCTAACACAATTCTGCCTCGGAGACGTCGCATGTGGGAGTCATGTGCAGTTTCTATGATTCCATACTTGTTTATATTGACAAAATGTGTTTTTTTAATGTTTGACGACTATCACCCAGGTCGGGGGTCGGCAACCCGCGGCGCTAAAGAGCCGCATGCTGCTCTTTAGCGCCGCCCTAGTGGCTCTCTGGAGCTTTTTCAAAAATGTCCGAAAAATGGAAAAAAATGAGGGGAAATGTTTTTTTTGTTTGTTTTACTAAGGTTTCTGTAGGAGGACAAACATGACAAAAACCTCCCTAATTGCTATAAAGCACACTGTTTATATTAAACGTGCTTCACCTATCCCAGTATTTGGCAAGCGCCGTTGTGTCCTACTAATTTAGGCGGTCCTTGAACTCACCCTAGTTTGTTTACATGTACAACTTTCTCCGACGTTCTAGGACGTGTTTTATGCCACTTCTTTTTCTGTCTCATTTTGTCCACCACACTTTTAAAGTTGTGCGTGAATGCACAAAGGTGAGTTTTGTTGATGTTATTGACTTATGTGGAGTGTGCTAATCGGACATATTTGGTCACTGAATGACTGCAGGCTAATTGATGCTAACATGCTATTTAGGCTAGCTATATTGCATCATTATGCCTCATTTGTAGCTATATTTCAGCTCATTTGGTTCCCTTTAAGTCCTCTTAATTGAATGTATATCTCATGACACACTATCTGTATGTAATATGGCTTTTAATATTTTGGGGCTCCAGACATATTTGTTTTTGTATTTTTGGTCCAATATGGCTTTTTCTACATTTTGGGTCGCTGACCCCTGGTTTACATGAATAACTTTCTCCGACTTTCTAAGACGTGTTTTATGCCACTTCTTTTTATGTCTCATTTTGTCCACCAAACTTTTAAAGTTGTACGTGAATGCACAAAGGTGAGTTTTGTTGATGTTATTGACTTATGTGGAGTGTGCTAATCAGACATATTTGGTCACTGCATGACTGCAAGCTAATCAATGCTAACATGCTATTTAGGCTAGCTATATTGCATCATTATGCCTCATTTGTAGCTATATTTCAGCTCATTTGGTTCCCTTTAAGTGCTCTTAATTCAATTTATATCTCATGACACACTATCTGTATGTAATATGGCTTTTAATTGTTTGTGGCTCCAGACATATTTGTTTTTGTATTTTTGGTCCAATATGGCTTTTTCAACATTTTAGGTTGCCGACCCCTGACCTAGGTCTAGCTCGTGTGCTACTGTGTGCTTAGCTGCCGTGTAGCCGCTAGCTCCTGCTGGCACAGTGATTTTTAAACAGTGGTGCAGGTGCCACTTGGACAAAGCAACTGAAAAAGAACCAGGGGGGTGGATCTTGAGTGTTTATAATCCTATTTGTATTAAAAGGCAAAGATTGCGTGTTTGCGGGTGTTGTTGACATGTTGACCTGCGCAGATGCTGCAATAACTGCAGACTGTGGCAGCTCATCATCAGCCAGGGAGGGGAAATGTGCTGAGATAAGGTGAGATGTGATGAGATGAGGTGAAATGTGGTGAGATAAGGTGAGATGTGATGAGATAATGTGAGATGTGGTGAGATAAGGTGAGATGTGGTGAGATAAGGTGAGATGTGGTGAGATAAGGTGATATGTGGTGTGATAAGGTGAGATGTGATGAGATAAGGTGAGATGTGGTGAGTTGGTGCAGTTGAGTAAGAATGTGCGTTAGTTAGCATGTTGCTAGCAGGGACGTGCTAGCGTCATAGTCAGCAAGGTGGGGGGGGGGAAGAGGAAATAAAAGCACCTGCAGGGGAAGATTATATTATATTCGCTCTCAAAGCCTTGATTCTCTTCTGGATTTCCCCCCACAGGAGTTAAAATCGTATTAACGGGGAAAAAAAAACCAAAAATGACTTTCGGACATCAGCAACTTTTGTTCCCGCGCACGGTTCCGCTTTTTTTCTTTTTCTTCTTGTTAGCGAAGAAGTAAAATGTAGTAAAATGAAGACCGAGGCCAGCGGGCAGCAGGCAAGGTGAGCAGGAGGTTGGCAGACAAATGAAGAAATGAATGAACTTACCGCGGCGACGACGAGGAAGTGGAGGTCGTCTGTCCAGCTTCCAGCTTCCAGCTTCCAGCTTCCGTCTCTTTAGCTTCCGCCAGCACACATACAATCTCCCGCCTGGGGGGGAAGCAATCCTCGGGGGTGGAGGGGGGGTCGCACCACAATAACAAGGACAACAAAAACAAAAACAAGGACAACGACAAGACCGAGAGCCGGTGTGAGCTGGTGTGTGTGTGTGCGTGTGTGTGTGTGTGAGCTGGTGTGTGTGTGTGTGTGTGCGTGTGTGTGTGTGCCGCCTGCTGGTCTCTCCTGTCTACCTCTTCTTCTGCTGCGCATGCGCACGCCCTCCCCCCGCCTTTAGGACGTGCGACTTCTGCCGGGGATCGACCCAACTCCATCTATTATCTATCATTTATCATCTTTCATCTATTATTTATCATCTATCATCTATCATATATCATTAATCAATTATCATCTATCATTTATCCATCCATCCATCCATTTCCTACCGCTTATTCCCTTTTGGGGTCGCGGGGGGCGCTGGCGCCTATCTTAGCTACAATCGGGCGGAAGGCAGGGTACACCCTGGACAAGTTGCCACCTCATCGCAGGGCCCTATCATTTATCATTTATCATTTATCATCTATCATCTATCATTTTTCATCAATCATTTATCATCTATCATCTATCATTTATCATCTATCATTTATCATCTATCATCTATCATTTATCATCCGATGACACCCAACTCTACATGCCCCTAAAGCTGACCAACACGCCGGATTGTAGTCAGCTGGAGGCGTGTCCTAATGAAATTAAACAATGGATGTCCGCTAACTTTTTGCAACTCAACGCCAAAAAAACGGAAATGCTGATTATCGGTCCTGCTGGACACCGAACTCTATTTAATAATACAACTCTAACATTTGACAACCAAACAATTAAACAAGGCGACTCTGTAAAGAATCTGGGTATTATCTTCGACCCAACTCTCTCCTTTGAGGCACACATTAAAAGCGTTACTAAAACGGCCTTCTTTCATCTCCGTAATATCGCTAAAATTCGCTCCATTCTGTCCACTAAAGACGCTGAGATCATTATCCATGCGTTTGTTACGTCTCGCCTCGATTACTGTAACGTATTATTTTGGGGTCTCCCCATGTCTAGTTTTAAAAGATTACAGTTGGTACAAAATGCGGCTGCTAGACTTTTGACAAGAACAAGAAAGTTTGATCATATTACGCCTGTACTGTATATACCTTTATATACATATATACATACATATATACCTATACTGTATATACCTTTATATACATATATACATACATATATACCTATACTGTATATACCTTTATATACATATATACATACATATATACCTATACTGTATATACCTTTATATACATATATACATACATATATACCTATACTGTATATACCTTTTATATACATATATACATACATATATACCTATACTGTATATACCTTTATATACATATATACATACATATATACCTATACTGTATATACCTTTATATACATATATACATACATATATACCTATACTGTATATACCTTTATATACATATATACATACATATATACCTATACTGTATATACCTTTATATACATATATACATACATATATACCTGTACTGTATATACCTTTATATACATATATACATACATATATACCTATACTGGCTCACCTGCACTGGCTTCCTGTGCACTTAAGATGTGACTTTAAGGTTTTACTACTTACGTATAAAATACTACACAGTCTAGCTCCATCCTATCTTGCCGATTGTATTGTACCATATGTCCCGGCAAGAAATCTGCCTTCAAAAGACTCCGGCTTATTAGTGATTCCCAAAGCCCAAAAAAAGTCTGCGGGCTATAGAGCGTTTTCATTTCGGGCTCCAGTACTCTGGAATGCCCTCCCGGTAACAGTTCGAGATGCCACCTCAGTAGAAGCATTTAAGTCTCACCTTAAAACTCATTTGTATACTCCAGCCTTTAAATAGACCTCCTTTTTAGACCAGTTGATCTGCCGTTTCTTTTCTTTTTCTTATATGTCCCCCCCTCCCTTGTGGAAGGGGTCCGGTCCGATCCGGTGGCCATGTACTGCTTGCCTGTGTACCGGCTGGGGACATCTCTGCGCTGCTGGTCCGCCTACGCTTGGGATGGTTTCCTGCTGGCTCCGCTGTGAACGGGACTCTCGCTGCTGTGTTGGATCCACTTTGGACTGGACTCTCGCGACTGTGTTGGATCCATTGTGGATTGAACTTTCACAGTATCATGTTAGACCCGCTCGACATCCATTGCTTTCCTCCTCTCCAAGGTTCTCATAGTCATCATTGTCACCGACGTCCCACTGGGTGTGAGTTTTCCTTGCCCTTATGTGGGCCTACCGAGGATGTGGTGGTGGTTTGTGCAGCCCTTTGAGACACTAGCGATTTAGGGCTATATAAGTAAACATTGATTGATTGATTGATTGATTGATCTATCATCTATCATTTATCATCTATCATTTTTCATCAATCATTTATCATCTATCATTTATCATCTATCATTTATCATTTTTCATCTGTCATTTATCATTTATCATCTATCATTTATCATTTTTCATCTGTCATTTATCATTTATCATCCATCATTTTTCATCTATCATTTATCATCTATCATTTATCATCTATCATTTATCATTTTTCATCTGTCATTTATCATTTTTCATCTGTCATTTATCATTTTTCATCTGTCATTTATCATCTATCATTTATCATCCATCATTTATCATCCGTCATCTATCATTTATCATTTATCATCTGTCATCTATCATTTATCATCTATCATTTATCATTTTTCATCTGTCATTTATCATTTTTCATCTGTCATTTATCATTTTTCATCTGTCATTTATCATTTATCATCTATCATTTATCATCCATCATTTATCATCTGTCATCTATCATTTATCATCCATCATTTATCATCTATCATTTATCATTTATCATCCATCATTTATCATTTATCATCTATCATTTATCATCTATCATTTATCATCCATCATTTATCATTTATCATCTATCATTTATGATTTATCATCTATCATTTATCATTTATCATCTATCATCCATCATGTGCATCAGTGATCCCCAAACACCGGGCTTGATTGTAACCGGGCCGCAGAATAATTTTTTTATTAATTTTATCTTTTATTATTAAATCAACACAAGATAAACTTACAATTAGTGCACCCAACCCCCCCCCCCCACACAAAAACTCCCTTTTTCATAATAAATAATTAAATAAGTAAAATAATAAATCCCCCCCACGCCGGGCCGCGGGACAAATGATGAAGTGTTGACCGGCCCGCAGATACACAAAGGTTGGGGACCACTGATGAGAAGTCATGAGTAGTCATGAGAAGTCATGAGAAGTCATGAGTAGTCATGAGAAGTCATGAGTAGTCATGAGAAGTCATGAGTAGTCATGAGAAGTCATGAGTAGTCATGAGAAGTCATGAGTAGTCATGAGTAGTCATGAGAAGTCGTGAGAAGTCATGAGTAGTCATGAGTAGTCGTGAGAAGTCATGAGTAGTCATGAGTAGTCATGAGAAGTCATGAGAAGTCATGAGAAGTCGTGAGTAGTCATGAGAAGTCATGAGTAGTCATGAGTAGTCATGAGTAGTCATGAGAAGTCATGAGAAGTCATGAGAAGTCGTGAGTAGTCATGAGAAGTCATGAGTAGTCATGAGTAGTCATGAGTAGTCATGAGAAGTCATGAGTAGTCATGAGAAGTCATGAGTAGTCATGAGAAGTCATGAGTAGTCATGCAGATGAAGGTAAGGACATCCATACAGGAAGTCTCCTCCCAGACACCTGACATGCACAACACTCCAAATAACTTCTTCTTCCACATGATGGCCGCACGGAGGTGAGGTGAGATGGGAGGAGAGGAGATGAGATAAAATGAGAAATGAGATGAGATGAGATGAGAGGAGTTGAAATCCAATCCATGTTTTTATTGCCTGGTCTTTTATTCTTTGAATGAAGATGACATAAATACTTCAACAATTACAAAAGATGATCAGTGCTTCCAGAATATAAAATATGATGTAACATAATCTAATGTATGACGACTCACACTTAAATCTGTATATTAATAAATATAGCGCGGTGGGGGGGGGGGGGGGGGGGGGGGGGTAGTGTGTCTGCCTCACACTACGAAGGTCCTGAGTAGTCCTGGGTTCAATCCTGGGCTTGGGATCTTTCTGTGTGGAGTTTGCATGTTCTCTCCCTGTGGATGTGTGGGTTCTACTCCTGCTTCATCCCACCTCCAAAGACATGCACCTGGGGATAGGCCCCTCCCACCTCCAAAGAAATGCATCTGGGGATAGGCCCCTCCCACCTCCAAAGACATGCACCTGGGGATAGGCCCCTCCCACCTCCAAAGACATGCACCTGGGGATAGGCCCCTCCCACCTCCAAAGACATGCACCTGGGGATAGGCCCCTCCCACCTCCAAAGACATGCACCTGGGGATAGGCCCCTCCCACCTCCAAAGACATGCACCTGGGGATAGGCCCCTCCCACCTCCAAAGACATGCACCTGGGGATAGGCCCCTCCCACCTCCAAAATGATGTGTGTGAATGTTGTCTGTCTATCTGTGTTGGCCCTGTGATGAGGTGGCGACTTGTCCAGGGTGTACCCCGCCTTCCGCCCGATTGCAGAATGTGACAGTACATGTCGCATGTCATAATACAGTGGGTCACTTCTTTTTCCACTTGAACATGGAGCACATTCATCATAGTAAATGTCATAAAGTGGTGAGTCTCTGCATGTAGAGCACCATCACGTACACCACCTGACACCTCCCACTCTCAACACCATGGCGGGCTTGTCCTCCACGGAGGACACAAGCTGCCAATAATGACACCGTCTTTTGCTGAGATGCCACCTGGCTGTGTGCGCCGTGTGTGTGTGTGTGTGTGTGCGTGTGTGTTTGTGTGTGTGTGTGCGTGTGTGTGTGTGCGCCGTGTGTGTGCACCGTGTGTGTGCGTGTGTGTTTGTGTGCGTGTGTGTTTGTGTGCGTGTGTGTGTGTGCAGCATAGCAGATGGTGCTGTCAGAGCATCACACACACACACACACACACACACACACACACACACACACACACACACACACACACACGCCAAATATCCACTTGAATCTTTTCTCCATGATGTCCTGCTATAAACAGCCACTAAGAATTGTGGGTAATCATTATAAATAATTAAATATTACATTTTTATACCAATACACCTCTTTATTTATACACAAAGTGTGTTACATCTAGCTGTGATGTGTATATACACACACATGTATATATGTATATATATATATATATATATATACACAAACACACACATATATATATATATATATATATATGTGTGTGTGTGTATATACATACATATACACACACACATATATATATATATATATATATATATATATATATATATATATATGTGTGTGTATATACATACATATACACACACATATAAAATATTGGGTCCCACTCATAAAAGTGTTGAAAATTAGTCACATATTTTTGCTTTTTACTTTCCAAGCTGAAATGTCTTCATCAACTTCAGATCCATCCATTATATTTTGGTTTTTGTCCTTTATTTTAGTTTTGTTTTTGTTGATAAAACTTATTTTTTTTAATATATATATATAGATAGTTCTTTATTGATTTCTTCAGGAAAATTAAAATATATTTATGGCAGAAACATAAAATAGCTCGGTTGGTAGAGTGGCTGTGCCAGCAACTTGAGGGTTGCAGGTTCGATTCCCGCTTCCGCCATCCTAGTCACTGCCGTTGTGTCCTTGGGCAAGACACTTTACCCACCTGCTCCCAGTGACACCCACACTGCTTTAAATGTAACTTAGATATTGGGTGTCACTATGTAAAGCGCTTTGAGTCACTAGAGAAAAGTGCTATATAAATATACTTCACTTCAATAGTTACCCCCCAAAGTGTAAAATTTGACATGAAGTCATAGGCGCCTCAAATATGTCAATCATTCATTGTAGGAACTAAATAAAGAACTATAACTTTATTTTGTTATTTTTCAGTGATTGATGCGAGTATGTCAGTGTGCACCTTTGCAGGTGGTGAGAAGTTCCCAGGCAGGCCTATAAGGGGCAGGAGACTGTTGGGCGTGTGATTGGCAGTCGGGCCTCACCTGTCTGTAGAACTCACCTGTCTGTAGACCTCACCTGTCTGTAGAACTCACCTGTCTGTAGAACTCACCTGTCTGTAGACCTCACCTGTCTGTACACCTCACCTGTCTGTAGACCTCACCTGTCTGTAGAACTCACCTGTCTGTAGACCTCACCTGTCTGTAGACCTCACCTTTCTGTACACCTCACCTGTCTGTAGAACTCACCTGTCTGTAGACCTCACCTGTCTGTAGAACTCACCTGTCTGTAGACCTCACCTGTCTGTAGACCTCACCTGTCTGTAGACCTCACCTTTCTGTAGACCTCCCCTATCTGTAGACCTCACCTGTCTGTAGACCTCAACTGTCTGTAGACCTCACCTGTCTGTAGACCTCACCTTTCTGTAGAACTCACCTGTCTGTAAACCTTACCTGTCTGTAGACCTCACCTGTCTGTAGACCTCACCTGTCTGTAGACCTCAACTGTCTGTAGACCACACCTGTCTGTAGACCTCACCTGTCTGTAGACCTCACCTTTCTGTAGACCTCCCCTATCTGTAGACCTCACCTGTCTGTAGACCTCAACTGTCTGTAGACCTCACCTGTCTGTAGACCTCACCTTTCTGTAGAACTCACCTGTCTGTAAACCTTACCTGTCTGTAGACCTCACCTGTCTGTAGACCTCACCTGTCTGTAGACCTCAACTGTCTGTAGACCACACCTGTCTGTAGACCTCACCTGTCTGTAGACCTCACCTTTCTGTAGAACTCATCTGTCTGTAAACCTTACCTGTCTGTAGACCACACCTGTCTGTAGACCTCACCTGTCTGTAGACCTCACCTTTCTGTAGAACTCATCTGTCTGTAAACCTTACCTGTCTGTAGACCTCACCTGTCTGTAGACCTCACCTGTCTGTAGACCTCACCTTTCTGTAGACCTCACCTGTCTGTAGAACTCACCTGTCTGTAGACCTCACCTGTCTGTAGACCT
The DNA here is from genome assembly GCF_033978795.1 of Nerophis ophidion. Taxonomy (NCBI): domain Eukaryota; kingdom Metazoa; phylum Chordata; class Actinopteri; order Syngnathiformes; family Syngnathidae; genus Nerophis; species Nerophis ophidion. The sequence continues at coordinate 2,408,666 of NC_084618.1, read as the reverse complement.
CAACTGTCTGTAGACCACACCTGTCTGTAGACCTCACCTGTCTGTAGACCTCACCTTTCTGTAGAACTCATCTGTCTGTAAACCTTACCTGTCTGTAGACCTCACCTGTCTGTAGACCTCACCTGTCTGTAGACCTCACCTTTCTGTAGACCTCACCTTTCTGTAGACCTCACCTATCTGTAGACCTCACCTGTCTGTAGACCTCAACTGTCTGTAGACCACACCTGTCTGTAGACCTCACCTGTCTGTAGAACTCACTTTTCTGTAGACCTCACCTGTCTGTAGACCTCACCTTTCTGTAGACCTCACCTGTCTGTAGACCTCACCTGTCTGTAGACCTCACCTGTCTGTAGACCTGGGTTTTATATAAGGTACCATTTATAGTTTCCAGAGTATTCTGTTCCTTGATTATTGTAAATAAAACATCTTCAATTGTGCTGCTGGATCAGTTTGAATTAGTGGCGGGAAAAGGAAGACTAGGTGACAAGGAAGGCTGGGTATATGGTGTAAGTCGGACAAGATGCCTGCGCCCCAAGTGGAACAAACATTTGAAACCAAGCAGTGGTTCTTAACCTGGGTTCCATCCAACACCAGGAGTTCGGTGAGTTCAGAGGTCAAAGCACACCCAACTCATCGTGTAAATAGAAACTTTCCCTATCGGAGTATTTGGGATACTTCCAAACAATGTTCTCCCTATCGGAGTATTATGGATACTTCCAAACAATGTTCTCCCTATCGGAGTATTATGGATACTTCCAAACAATGTTCTCCCTATCGGAGTATTATGGATACTTCCAAACAATGTTCTCCCTATCGGAGTATTATGGATACTTCCAAACAATGTTCTCCCTATCGGAGTATTATGGATACTTCCAAACAATGTTCTCCCTATGGGAGTATTATGGATACTTCCAAACAATGTTCTCCCTATCGGAGTATTATGGATACTTCCAAACAATGTTCTCCCTATCGGAGTATTATGGATACTTCCAAACAATGTTCTCCCTATCGGAGTATTATGGATACTTCCAAACAATGTTCTCCCTATGGGAGTATTATGGATACTTCCAAACAATGTTCTCCCTATCGGGGTACTATGGATACTTCCAAACAATGTTCTCCCTATCGGAGTATTATGGATACTTCCAAACAATGTTCTCCCTATCGGAGTATTATGGATACTTCCAAACAATGTTCTCCCTATCGGAGTATTATGGATACTTCCAAACAATGTTCTCCCTATGGGAGTATTATGGATACTTCCAAACAATGTTCTCCCTATCGGGGTACTATGGATACTTCCAAACAATGTTCTCCCTATCGGAGTATTATGGATACTTCCAAACAATGTTCTCCCTATCGGAGTATTATGGATACTTCCAAACAATGTTCTCCCTATCGGAGTATTATGGATACTTCCAAACAATGTTCTCCCTATCGGAGTATTATGGATACTTCCAAACAATGTTCTCCCTATCGGAGTATTATGGATACTTCCAAACAATGTTCTCCCTATCGGAGTATTATGGATACTTCCAAACAATGTTCTCCCTATCGGAGTATTATGGATACTTCCAAACAATGTTCTCCCTATCGGTGTATTATGGATACTTCCAAACAATGTTCTCCCTATCGGCGTATTATGGATACTTTCAAACAATGTTCTCCCTATCGGAGTATTATGGATACTTCCAAACAATGTTCTCCCTATCGGAGTATTATGGATACTTCCAAACAATGTTCTCCCTATGGGAGTATTATGGATACTTCCAAACAATGTTCTCCCTATCGGAGTATTATGGATACTTCCAAACAATGTTCTCCCTATCGGAGTATTATGGATACTTCCAAACAATCTTCTCCCTATCGGAGTATTATGGATACTTCCAAACAATGTTCTCCCTATCGGAGTATTATGGATACTTCCAAACAATGTTCTCCCTATCGGAGTATTATGGATACTTCCAAACAATGTTCTCCCTATCGGAGTATTATGGATACTTCCAAACAATGTTCTCCCTATCGGAGTATTATGGATACTTCCAAACAATGTTCTCCCTATCGGAGTATTATGGATACTTCCAAACAATGTTCTCCCTATGGGAGTATTATGGATACTTCCAAACAATGTTCTCCCTATCGGGGTACTATGGATACTTCCAAACAATGTTCTCCCTATCGGAGTATTATGGATACTTCCAAACAATGTTCTCCCTATCGGAGTATTATGGATACTTCCAAACAATGTTCTCCCTATCGGAGTATTATGGATACTTCCAAACAATGTTCTCCCTATGGGAGTATTATGGATACTTCCAAACAATGTTCTCCCTATCGGGGTACTATGGATACTTCCAAACAATGTTCTCCCTATCGGAGTATTATGGATACTTCCAAACAATGTTCTCCCTATCGGAGTATTATGGATACTTCCAAACAATGTTCTCCCTATCGGAGTATTATGGATACTTCCAAACAATGTTCTCCCTATCGGAGTATTATGGATACTTCCAAACAATGTTCTCCCTATCGGAGTATTATGGATACTTCCAAACAATGTTCTCCCTATCGGAGTATTATGGATACTTCCAAACAATGTTCTCCCTATCGGAGTATTATGGATACTTCCAAACAATGTTCTCCCTATCGGTGTATTATGGATACTTCCAAACAATGTTCTCCCTATCGGCGTATTATGGATACTTTCAAACAATGTTCTCCCTATCGGAGTATTATGGATACTTCCAAACAATGTTCTCCCTATCGGAGTATTATGGATACTTCCAAACAATGTTCTCCCTATGGGAGTATTATGGATACTTCCAAACAATGTTCTCCCTATCGGAGTATTATGGATACTTCCAAACAATGTTCTCCCTATCGGAGTATTATGGATACTTCCAAACAATCTTCTCCCTATCGGAGTATTATGGATACTTCCAAACAATCTTCTCCCTATCGGTGTATTATGGATACTTCCAAACAATGTTCTCCCTATCGGCGTATTATGGATACTTCCAAACAATGTTCTCCCTATCGGAGTATTATGGATACTTCCAAACAATGTTCTCCCTATCGGAGTATTATGGATACTTCCAAACAATGTTCTCCTATCGGAGTATTATGGATACTTCCAAACAATGTTCTCCCTATCGGAGTATTATGGATACTTCCAAACAATGTTCTCCCTATCGGAGTATTATGGATACTTCCAAACAATGTTCTCCCTATCGGTGTATTATGGATACTTCCAAACAATGTTCTCCCTATCGGCGTATTATGGATACTTCCAAACAATGTTCTCCCTATGGGAGTATAATGGATACTTCCAAACAATGTTCTCCCTATCGGAGTATTATGGATACTTCCAAACAATGTTCTCCCTATCGGAGTATTATGGATACTTCCAAACAATGTTCTCCCTATGGGAGTATTATGGATACTTCCAAACAATGTTCTCCCTATCGGAGTATTATGGATACTTCCAAACAATGTTCTCCCTATCGGTGTATTATGGATACTTCCAACCAATGTTCTCCCTATCGGCGTATTATGGATACTTTCAAACAATGTTCTCCCTATCGGAGTATTATGGATACTTCCAAACAATGTTCTCCCTATCGGAGTATTATGGATACTTCCAAACAATGTTCTCCCTATGGGAGTATTATGGATACTTCCAAACAATGTTCTCCCTATCGGAGTATTATGGATACTTCCAAACAATGTTCTCCCTATCGGAGTATTATGGATACTTCCAAACAATGTTCTCCCTATCGGAGTATTATGGATACTTCCAAACAATGTTCTCCCTATCGGTGTATTATGGATACTTCCAAACAATGTTCTCCCTATCGGCGTATTATGGATACTTCCAAACAATGTTCTCCCTATGGGAGTATTATGGATACTTCCAAACAATGTTCTCCCTATCGGAGTATTATGGATACTTCCAAACAATGTTCTCCCTATCGGAGTATTATGGATACTTCCAAACAATGTTCTCCCTATCGGAGTATTATGGATACTTCCAAACAATGTTCTCCCTATCGGAGTATTATGGATACTTCCAAACAATGTTCTCCCTATCGGTGTATTATGGATACTTCCAAACAATGTTCTCCCTATCGGAGTATTATGGATACTTCCAAACAATGTTCTCCCTATCGGAGTATTATGGATACTTCCAAACAATGTTCTCCCTATCGGAGTATTATGGATACTTCCAAACAATGTTCTCCCTATCGGAGTATTATGGATACTTCCAAACAATGTTCTCCCTATGGGAGTATTATGGATACTTCCGAACAATGTTCTCCCTATGGGAGTATTATGGATACTTCCAAACAATGTTCTCCCTATCGGAGTATTATGGATACTTCCAAACAATGTTCTCCCTATCGGAGTATTATGGATACTTCCAAACAATGTTCCCTCTAAGTTTACATCACATTTGCGGCTGTGTAGTTTGTTGTGGTTCATTTCTGAATTTAATTTTTTTTTTTTTACCAAAGAAGGGTTGGGTGAAGGTTGATATAAAACTGGTGATGTTCTGTACCTCCAACAAGGTTAACAACCACTGGGTTATAAAAACAAACACTTTCAGTCTTTTATGACACTTTATTCATTACATTGATTTTGATTCATTATTATTTTTTGAGAAATTACTGGAAATTTTTTTAAAGAAAAAACAGTCACACTGCAATTCTCATGAAAGTGTTAAAAATGATTCTTATTTACTTTCAACACAAATAGATCAACTTTAGATCTATTTGTCAATTCTAACTTGGAATGATCTGTTCATCTTGTTTTAGAGCAGGAACACTTTTAGAAGAATCAATCAAAGTTATTGTGGAGCCAAAAGGGCCACTCTTAAAAGTACTCAAAATAACTTCAAAGTAGTAAAAATAACTTACACTTTGTCATGTTTCTCTCTTTGCTCTTTTATTACACTTTGTCATGTTTCTCTTTGCTCTTTTATTACACTTTGTCATGTTTCTCTTTGCTCTTTTATTACACTTTGTCATGTTTCTCTCCTTGCTCTTTTATTACACTTTGTCATGTTTCTCTTTGCTCTTTTATTACACTTTGTCATGTTTCTCTCTTTGCTCTTTTATTACACTTTGTCATGTTTCTCTTTGCTCTTTTATTACACTTTGTCATGTTTCTCTCTTTG